>NW_026529186.1:0-45819 GCF_026262505.1 Trichomonas vaginalis G3 | reverse complement strand
CTAGAGATACAAGACATACCATATTGCAACTATTAGAAAATTAAGGAAAACTGACCTAACGTTCCAGGAGTTTATGTTGACCTTTCTGGACAAACTGCAGCAGCAAGTAACCAAAGTAAAACTGAAAAGAAACTTAGAGTTCCTTTGTCATCTTTCCTCATCTTCAGGTTTTTAAGATACTTGCCAAACTGGGCAGGAAAAATTTCTATCGAACTTACTCCAAGCAAAAATAACTTAGTCATTGCACCAACACAAGACCCATTCACTCTTACAGATACAGCTGGTGGAGCTGCCAGCATACCATTTGGAAAATGGTGCAAAGACAAAGTTGACTAGACTTTGGTTTCTCAAACTTCAACAATGAAGTAAACTACTACTTCTCAGGAACAGCAGACAACAATACTGCTTGGACCCAGTTAAGTTCACATGCGAAAAGTTTGAATGCAAGAGAATAGAAAGCAGACTTGCAGTCTATATGTTGGACCCAGATATTTCAAATGCTTTAGCTGCCAAATATATTGCAGTTCCATTATGTTCACTATACACCAATATCTGTCAAAGACTTTGCAGGTGAAGTTGGAAACCAAAGTGCTGACCCAGGTGCAAGAAACAGATATTGCTTTAACAACTGCAATGAAACATGCAGATACTATGTTTGTTCTTTTCAGACGAACTATAGGTGTCCAAAGGTGCGTTTAGCACAGCGCTCTATATGAACTATTAAAGGAATATATGCTGATTTATAAATATATAATAAAAATATGAATATATGTATATGATGAGTATGTTGTATTTTGGCGCCATGCCGGGATATAAAATGAATTTTGAGACAAGAGGCGGTTTCGCGTGGAAATTTTGGCGGGATTTTTTTCATTTTTTTAATGAATCATAAAGAAAACATCCTCGCTCTTGCAAAAAAATGCAAAGACTGTAAAAAATCTACGAGACATTGGTAAAATGCTTCGGTATGGATGCTCCTAGCTATTCACTGTAACGTATCATGTTAGGATGTATCACTTCATGAACAAAAAGGCGCCCATCATAAAAATTGACAAAAAATCGCCGGATCAAAGAAAAATCAAAGCAATTCTTCAAGCGCTAGATGAAACCAAGAGCATCACTCAGAAGGATAGAGGAGATGACAAAGATACCACGTACAACAGTCAGTTATTATCTGCACAATTATTTGAACTACAAACTAGCGTATACACGTTGGGTTCCGCACAACCTTAATTCAGTTCAAAAAAATCTAGAGTCCAATCTTCGAAAGAGCTCCCTCTATATGGGTGCGTATCAATCCAAGAAGTTTCGCTTTTTAGTAACAGGGACGAGTCTTGGTTTCAATATGCAACAGAAGCCAAAATCATGTGGATCCCGAAGGATGAAAATCCGCAAACATTCCCGAAGAAAAAAATTGACACACCAATGATGATGTTGTCGGTTTTTGGCGTGAATGACATCATCGCAATTGATATTCTTCAAAAACCTAATACGATGGAATGCTCAGTATCTAATTGACAATGTTCTTACTCAAATTATCAATTCTGATGAGTTTGAGAAATCCAAACAACAAAACAAAAGTTTGCAATTCATTTTGATAATTCAAGAGTTCACAAAAGTCATAAGGTAATGAATTACTTGGTGGAAAACAATGTCAAAGTTGTTCCAAACCCAATTTATTCACCTGATATTGCACCCTCTGACTTTTATTTATTCGGCACGCTAAAAAAGAGAGCTGAAGGACGCGAATTCGCGAGTCCAGATGATCTTGAAAATTTTGTAAGAGAGCAATTTGAGCAATTTTCTTATGATGATTTAAAGCGTGTCTTTGAAGCCTGGATCGATCGCTGCGAACGCGTGATTGAATCCAATGGTGATTATATTTAAATAAACTTTATATATATGTAACTTGTTTATTTCTATTCGCAGTATTCAGGTTTGTGCTAAACACACCTTTGGACACCCTATATAAATGACTATTCTTGTTTCTACAACCCCGGTATTAAATATCATATAAACATAGATGGCAAATATTATCCAAGAGAAGAATATTCTACAGTTGAGGATATGAGGTCATACAACTTGACATTAGATGCTATGAACTTTAACAACAACTTCACAACAACCATTAACCCTGAAATGCAAAGTTCTATTATGCCATATGTGAAAGTATGGACTCATACAGGAGGTCAAAAAACTCAATATACAAATGGAGACCGTTCAAACTTTTGGCTTGGCATTCCATTTGCTGACTCAGAAGACTTTATGGGTGGTATTTCAACTGTTGGTACAGTTCAAATACAATATACTGGTGACAGAGACGGTCCAGATGAATTGAAAGCAAAGAAGTTTACAAAACCAATAGCACTTTTCACGGAAGATGCTCTTTTGAAGATTCGTTCGATGAAACCTGCTGGGGCTCCTCAGATTGGCATAACGACAGCTTCCATCGAGCAGATTTTGGCAGCAGGTCAGTAAGTTGTTCTTGAACTGACTTCTCTCCGTCAAATATTGACAGTACGCCAGTTTTGACATAAAATTGTATTATAAACTTACCTTTAGAAATATCGGTCAGTTTTGTTGTTATATTTTTGTCTGCTTCAAGAACTTTCACCATTTCAGTTATACCAACTTTCTTTGCTTTATGGAAATATTTTGGTTCAGCAAAGACTGCTATTCTATAACATTTTCCATTGTTTGTATAAAGAACTATTCTGTCAATGTATTTGTATTGTTTGTGTGTGTAAACTTTGTTCTGCTTCAATTCGAAGAGATACTCGAATACGTCCATCTTTTTATTCTAAGTAAAATGTCATTTCCGAAAAATAGAAGCGTGAGTGTTTCAAAAGGTTTAATGGCGGTGGCAGATGTGAAGTTAAATTCACCAACTCAAACAAACAGTCAAAGTGTTATTGTCAATGTCAAAGACAGAGATGTTGAAGTGGGGAAACCATACGAAGACCAAGATGGTATAACAATTGTTCCTGTAAAAGAACAACCAACATACCCTGAAGTTAGCAGAGACTTAAGTTCTGTTGCAGATATTCGAAATGACTACCAACAACTGAAAGACAAACTTCAAACTCAGGAGAAGATTTGTCAAGCTTTAGGTATAATGTTAAACTTGGTCGAACACAACCCTGTAAAAGTGAACTCATATGTCATTGCACCTCATGAAGTTTTGAAAGAACTATTGAAACTTTTGACAGAGGCAGACGATATAAACATCAAAGAAATAGAACCCGACATTAGTTGCTGTGGTGTTTCATATAATGTCATTGACAAGATATACGTTATGAAAGGAGGTGAAACGTTGAACTTAAAATATAGTTTCCCAGACGTTATAAAAATATTTGACGACCACAACATTTCATTAAAATTTATTTGCTAAGTAAATGGCAGAAGACACAATGGTTTATACTATTACGACTAAAAACCCTGAGTCATATAATTCTATAACAACAAACTTACAAAGTCCTCAAGGACGATATTGTAAACTAACCTTAAACACAATGACGACTAAAGCCTGTTTTGCTCTTTTGACACCAGAAGATTTTATTGTTGTGAATGGTAAAAAATACTCCTTTGAAGATACTTACTCAGATATACCACCAACAGGTTTTGTTGACTTATTTAATACTTTAAGGACGAGTGTAACATGTGCTGCAACTAGAGCAGGTTTCATTATGTTTGGATGTCCGACTGAGTTTACTATAAACAATATGAGCTATAATACAAAACTTATATCTGGTTTTTACTACCAACAGTTTCCTATAACAGGAAAAGGTGTCATACAAGGAATGTCTGTTCCATTGACTTTAAGTACACCTATTTTATATATTGTTTCAAACTTAGGTTCAAAGTGTTATTCGAATGTCGACAGAAACTACTATGACCAAAAGATACTTATGCGTATAAATAACACATTCTCTGCTGGTTTGCCTATTGTTCATTCGAATGCAGAGTTTTCAGCTTTAGTAAACTCAAACACTTTAGCAAACATAAACTTAACCTTAGTTGACGCAAACTTTGTTCCTGTAAAACTTTTATGTCCTATGTATTTGTCAATGACGGCAGAAAGTTTCGAATTGGAAGATGCAACTGGTGAAAGTATTGTATTACAAGAACAACTTCAACAACAAATAGCTCAAGAACAACAAATAGTCAAGAACAACAAATGCAACAAATAGCTCAAGAATAAAAAAAAATATTTTTTTTATTTTTATAAAAATGTACAGAATAGATGTTTCAGATTTTTATGACTTCCAAGCATTCAGAAATATGTGTCCATTTAGAGACTATAACAAAGCAGTCGAGAATTTGAAACGTTTAGTCATTTATGTCGACTCTGCCCCAGAATGTTATGTTATGAAAGAATGGGATGTTGTCTTTAACAAACCAAGAGCAACAATAGTTTCAGAACAAGAATGTAAACAGAAACTTAAGAAAATAAAAGTCGTACAAGTTGGCATGAAGATGTTAGATGCTTGGGATATCTTATTGTCAAAGTTAGAAGATTTTTCAGTTCGAGGTATAAAGTTCTATACACCTTCTCCAAACTTCTATTCTATCTTCACTGGATATAAATACGAACAAGTAGAATGGAAAGAAATATTATAGAAGCTTGGTTAGACCATGTCAAAGAAATTATATGCAATGGAAACGAAAAGGTTTATGAGTATATCTTATGTTGGTTTGCAAACATCTTACAACATCCAAGTGCTAAGAATGAAACTGCTCTCATTATAATTGGAAAACAAGGAACTGGTAAGAACACTTTCTTTACAGATATCTTATGCAAACTGTTAGAAGGTTATTCGAACCCTAATATGACAAACTTAGAAAACATCTGCGGTAAATTTAACTCTTCAATAGAGAATATGAAACTTATAGTTTGCAATGAACTTCAAAGTATAGATACAACAAAAGTTTTAACTCAGATGCTTTGAAGAGTCTTATAACAGACAAAGTTGGAGTTGTTGAAAGAAAATATAAAGACCAAAGAGTTTGTGAAAATGTTGCAAATTTCATTATGGTTTCAAACAATGCTGTTCCGATGAAGTTAGAAAGTTCTGACAGAAGATATGTAGTTGTCAGAACGTCAGAAGCTCATATGCAAGATACAGAATATTTTGACGACTTAGCAGAAACTTTGACATCTGACTTTTACAACCACTTGTTCTCATATTTCATGACATTAGATATTTCAAAGTTCAATCCAAGACAAATTCCACATACCGAAGAGAGACAAACATTGTTAGAAGCAAACAAGAGTGTATATGAACTGTTCATAGATGAAACTGACTTTGAGTGTTTAGATGAAAGGTCATTGTACGATTCGTATAAACAATATTGTCAAGAGTATGGTTATATGACAGCGTCTAAACGAACATTCTTGGCAAATGTCAAAAGTCTTTTAGATGTTCAGAATGGTGTATATACAAAGAAAAATTTTTCTGAGTAAATTTTAAAAAAAAATATTTTTTTTATCCGATAGAAAAGATGACAAAATTCATCTCAGTAAACAAGTACATGTCAGGACTTAAAGAAGAACTAGACCCATTCACATATTTGAATGTTTACTTCTACCATTTTGAAAAGTCTTCATTCAGCAAAGTTTGGAACATCGAACCAGTTAAGTTTGCTATTGTGACTAAAAATGGTGCGAAATTTGAAGACTTAGACATAGAAGGTTTGTTAGCAGTCAAAGAAAGTTTTGACAGAAGGTTCTCAAAACTCGAAGAAGGCAAAGCATACAAACTTGTTATACCTTATGAACCAAAGAAAGCAGACGACTATGAATATTATGAGTCTAAAGTTGTAGAAGTTCAAGGTAAATTGGGTAAAAAGATTTTAGAGTCTAAGCCAGTGTTTGCTCCTAAAGAGGAAGAGAACATTGACATTGACCCAGAAATGTTCTAAAAATAAAATTTTATTTTTACATGTCAAATTTCTTTTTCTCTGGAACTGGTTCTTTCTTCTCTTCTTCTACTTTCTTTTCTTTCTTTTCTCTCTTCTTCTTTTCTGGTGGAGTTATGTCAAACTTCTCAGAACCATATTTTTGTAAAAGTTCTTTGTCCTTTAATAGCTCTTCTATTCTGTTTTCTATTTCATCTTCAAGAACAGTGCATGTGTCTTCTTTGCATTCTAAGAAGTTTTGTTGGACTTCATCTCTCCAAGAGGCGTCATCTCTGTCAACAAGTCTGTCATTGACAAATTTTAAGACTTCTCTGCTTAATGTTTTATGGTTCTTGTCATATTCCCAGAAACAGAACTTTAGAACAAATTCACCTTTCTTGTTTACACTATGTAAGATTTTATGGTCGACAGATGTTTTGCTGTCGAAAAGCTTGTCTCGAATATAGATAGCGAAATCGCTAGACATTTTCTAAAAGATAAAAATTTTAATTTTTCTAAAAATATGTTAGAAAAAAAGTTTGCTGACATTGACAAAAAATTTGAGAATGTTTTAAACAAGAACAAGAGGAAGTTGGAAAATGCTCAGATAAAACCCATACATGACAAGTTCTTATTTGCTCAGAATGGTATAACAGGTCTAATTGCACCGCCTGGGTCGGGTAAGACTTTCACTTATCTTAAAATGGCTGCACAACAACAAGAACTAGATGAGAAGAACCCATTCTATGAGTTAGTTGTCATTTGTAGTACTTCTGGTCAATTTGACCAAACCGTCAATTCGTTCAAAGATATTATAAAGAAGTCTAAGTTAGTATGTATAAAAGACTCTGAGTTGTTAGATTGGATAAAGAAGTACCAAAGAAGAGTTTTGAAGTACAATGCTATAAATGAGTATATAAATTCGAAGTTTAAAGACCCAAATGAGGAAATGCAGAGAATATTAGAGAAGAAACACTTCAGAAACAAACAGAAAGAGATAGAATACATTTCGAAGAAATTGCAATCTTACGATTGGAAAACGTACCCTCATAGATGTCTTCTTATCTTAGATGACTTTGCTTCTCATCCTTTGTTAAAGAACAGAGAACAAGACATGTGTCGAATTCTTAAGAAGCTCAGACACTTTAACATCTCAGTTGTCATTTGTGTACAGACAGCCAAGAGTTTAAGTAAGGATGTAAAGAGAATACTTACTGACATTGTACTTTTCCCCGGATTGTCCGAAGACGATTTCATGGAACTTATGAAAGAGTCCATGGCAGGTAAGTTTGACAGACATGAACTATGGGAGAAGTACAAAGTCATACAAGACCCTCATACTTCTTTCAGAATTCACATCTACGCAAACAAAGTTCAAATTGTAAAAAGTCAAGCGTAAAAAATGTAAGTGTTTGGTCTTAGTCTGTTGTGGTTCTGCAGCTTTCGGTTCTTCTGGCTTTGGAATGGACTCGGTTGGTGGTACGTCGGACATTCGTTTGTGTCCTGTCGGAAGGAAGAACTTTTCCTGTTGGAAGGAAAAACTTTTCCAGTTGTCGGGAAATTTTTTTCCAGTTGTCGGGAAATTTTTTTCCTGTCTGAAGGAAAAATTTTTTCTGTCGTTCGACCAAAAAGTTCTCAATTTTCGAAAATTTGAATGGTTTACGGACGAACAACAGGAAATTTTTTTCCAGTTGTCGGGAAATTTTTTTCCAGTTGTCGGGAAATTTTTTTCCAGTTGTCGGGAAATTTTTTTCCAGTTGGAAGGAAGAACTTGGAATGTCGGAAGGAAGAACTTGGAATGTCGGAAGGAAGGACTTGGAATGTCGGAAGGAAGAACTTGGAATGCCAGAAGGATTTGACAAGACAATTTACCTTATAGAGCTACCTGAGCCATCTGAAGTCAAGCTTGAAAAATAAATGGTTCATCTACTCTACTTGTTTGAAGTTGTCAAAATACTCTGTTATTTTTTCTTTCAGTAGCGGCAAATCTTCTTTGAATGTAAGTATTGTACAACCTTTAATATCATAGTGTGTTTGAGGTAACGTATCTTGAACTATTTGTTTCACATCTTCATTTGGGGTCATTGAAATCGGTAAGTTTTCGCGATAGAACCAATTTCTGTCAGATTTGTAAATCTTAGCAAGGTCGTAAAAGCTTTTGTTGTTTCTTCTGACTAAATGCAACATAACCATATCTCTGTCTTCTTCATTTTCCATCTCTTCAGTATAAATCATATACTTATAGTTCTTTTCCTTTCCTTTTGGTACCGAACGTGGTATTCTTTTCTGAAGGCTTTTGTCTTTTGCTTCAAGCTTGTTCTCTAGCTCTTCACGTTCTTGTCTATGAATTTCGTCAAGAAGTTTGTAAACATGCCATGCATAACGAGGAGAAGCCCATATTGCAACAGCATTTACTAAAAGTCTATGAACATACCAGCCTCTTAAATTTATTGGCAAATTTTTACGATTTTCATGTGTTTTATGCAAGACCGAAAAAAGTCGGTCTAGAGAAATTTCACTCAAAAGTTCTTGTGTGCTTTGGTTTCTGAACCAGTCGTCTGCGTGTTTAGTATCTGGTGCAAAACATGCTGTCAAAATACTTTGCATTTGGTACATATCGTCTTTGACCGAACGAATGAGACGTAACTGTTTGTTATACTGTATGTACTCATATTCTTCATTTATAGCTTCATGAACGATAGCAGTTGTTGTGTTCTCTGTTGTTGTCATATCTGTTCTTACATACAAAATAAAAAAAATATTTTTTTAAAAATTAGCGTTATTTCCTGACTTTCACAAAAGACCAAAAATAAACGCTTTACATGTATTTTTCAGCAACTTCGTCAAATAATTTTATAGCTTTACCTATCTCATCTACTTCAAACGTTTCTTTACCTTTCGTGGGAGCACCATACATTTTCTCAAACTTTTCAAGTAGTTCTGTTTCAGCAGCTCTCATATCGTTAACAAACACAACCTTAACTCTATTGACTATACTGTCATATCTTTTAGTTATATTATATGTTCTTCCTATCTTATATCTTTTTGTGTTGAAGTCCTTCGGTTTCTGAACGATGTAAAGTAAGCCCTCACTGCAACGTTCAGTATCGAATGAACCATATGTTATGAAGTTATATCCAACAACTGGGTCTAACCATAACAAAACTATTGGTATAAGACTTTTGTCTATAAGATATGCTCTTGTTCCATGAAATGCTACTGATATCATAAGCTCAGGATTTCTTGTCAAAATTTTCTGACTAGAAGCATTTTTAACCCAGTCGTGGGATGTTTTCTTTCCAGATGGAGATATAATGTCTGACAAAGAATATTTCTTGTATTTCTTTGAGTATCTTACGTTTAAATCACCTATTCGAACCACTTTGGTGTCATTGTCTATCTTTCTAACTGTTTCAAACTCAATGTTTGTCATTTTCTGTTTCTTACATACAAAATAAAAAAAATATTTTTTAAAAAACTAACTTTATTTTTTCTATTTTGTATCTTAAGGAAATTCATGAAATTTGGTCATTTTTTCACGATTTTCATGAGTTTTATGCAAGACCAAAAAAAATCTAAATCGCAATTTTTTACGATTTTCATGTATAAAAGATATGATTTCAGGGATTTTTTTACGAAGTGTTAAAGTTCTCTTCGTAAAAAAATAACAGTTATATAATGAAATTTGGTCATTTTTTCGGCAAAAATATATTTTAGGGTAGATGGTTAGATCTCACCTCTTTTCTCACCTCTTTTTTCACCTCTTGAATTTTCATGAGGGTCACCAGGTCCCTCGGTCCCTCGGTCCCTCGGTCAACTAACATCTTTTTGAAAATGGTGACAACATGACATTTTGACAACAGTCCAGGAAATAAACTTCTTCGTATATGTTTTGTCATGATTTCATCGAAATGAGTGTAAATGTTTTGTCATGACTTCATCGAAATGAGTGTAAATCAGACAAAAATATATTTTATGTTAGAAGGTGAGATCTCACCTGTTTTCTCACCTCTTTTCTAACATGGTCTAAAACACACAAAACTCATGAAATTTTATACAGAATTCAATAAAAATATATTTTAGGTGAAGAGGTGAGATCTCACCTGTTTTCTCACCTCTTTTCTCACCTGTTTTTTTCACAAGCGTTTTACATGAATTGTACGATGTATATTTGAAATCCTAAACAATTTCGTAGCTTCTATTTCTTCTGTCAGTATGTCAAAAGTTTTAACTATGCCGAAAGTTTCTTTATATTTCTTCTTGACGTCAGATAGAAGGAAATCTTCTGCTGTTGGATAGTTTTTGTTCAGAAATTCTAACATGTCCATTTTATCTTCTGCTGGCTTCTCTGCTTCTGTCTTTAAGTCTGCATAGTCGTTTCGCATACGTTCTATCTCTTTGACGGAGTAGTTATATTTCCTCATTGCTGCTTTACATTTAGAACATTGTGGGTTCATTTTAGCATTGTACATTGAAATTTGTCCTGCTAAAACAACTAAAGCGTCAATTGCTCTCTTCATCTCAAACATAGCGGGTCTTATCTGTTCGTTCCATACTTTACATCTTCTATCTTTATCTCTTATCTGCCATACACATTCAGCAACTAACGAAACAAAGTTGTCGTAGGTCTTAAACTCCCCAGATTTATATATGTCAGAGATGTTCTTATATACCATGTCGCAGTCTTTGTCCATGACTTTGTGGTTGCAATGAAATCCTAGAAACTCATAGTTTACCTTACGTATGAACTTCTTTATTTCTACTGAGTCGGTTGGTCTGACTTCAATTTCATCGAATTCAGGAATAGTAAGCTTTTGTTGTTGTATTTCAGGAAGTTTAGGCAAATGGTCAATAATATCCTCCATTTCGTAAAGATATTGTTCATTTGTTTCATCTTTTGCACAACAGTCTAAATCTCCTTGGAGAAGTTCTTGCTTTATCTTCTGGATTTCTGTTTCGAAAGTATATGAAGAAGGAATGAAGCTTTTCATCTCTACTAACATAGATGTTGGGTTCATGACTAAAGAGTTTGGTGAAGTTGTTGCTAACATGTTCTTACAATAAAAATAAAAAATATTTTTTTAAAAAAACTAACTTTATTTTTTATGTTTTTTGTGAAAGTGTCAAAATTCATGAAATTTCAAGAGTTTTCTACGATGTTAGAAAAAATGTTAGAAAACATGTTAGATCTAACATTCTAACATAAAATATATTTTTTGGTGGTACGTCGGACATTGTTCTGAAACAGTACAAATATTGTTCTGAAACAGTACAAATATTGTTCTGAAACAGTACAAATATTGTTCTGAAACAGTACAAATATTGTTCTGAAACAGTACAAATATTGTTCTGAAACAGTACAAATATTGTTCTGAAACAGTACAAATATTGTTCTGATTCAGAACAAATATTGTTCTGAAACAGAAAATTTTTCTCACAAATTGAGAGCTTTGACGGGAAATATTGTTCTGAATCAGAACAAATATTGTTCTGAAACAGAACAAGTATTGTTCTGAAACAGTACAAATATTGTTCTGAAACAGTACAAGACTAGTTCTGAAACAGAACAAGTATTGTTCTGAAACAGAACAATGGACAACATCGAGCCATTAGATGAGGCAATTTACCTTATAGAGATAAATGAAGTTGTTAAGCAGTACTTGGGCAAGGACAAAGCCAACAAGTCCCTCGGCTTCTGGTTGTCTGGAAGAGGTGCCTTGAATCTCGAGACTTCGACTGGAATTCCAATTCAAATACCAGACGGGACAGCCTACGACGACATAAAGGAGATGAAGAAAGAAGCTCTTCTCAAGTTCTTTGCAAAGCGCCCATGGATACTACTTCCAAACAGAGAGAACCCTTTCCCAAGAATGAACCAAATTCTCCGAGGACTCTTACACTTCTCTGGTCAACCATTCTACATAACTACAGAAGGCGACATCCAACCAGTTCAGTAAACATCTCATTTTAACTCACTTTTTTTCTATCTTAAGGAAATTCATGAAAATTCAACGGGTGAGAAAAGAGGTGAGAAAAGAGGTGAGATCTCACCTCTTCACCTAAATTATATTTTTGGTGTAAATTTCATGATTTTCGAGAGTTTTAGACCATGTTAGAAAAGAGGTGAGAAAACAGGTGAGATCTCACCTCTTCACCTAAAATATATTTTTGGTTCATTTACACTCGTTACGATGAAGAAGTCTTGACATTTTCCCGACTGTTGTCAAAATGTCATGTTGTCACCATTTTCAAAAAGATGTTAGTTGACCGAGGGACCGAGGGACCGAGGGACCCCCTCAGTAAACATCTCATTTTAACTCACTTTTTTTCTATCTTAAGGAAATTCATGAAAATTCAACGGGTGAAAAAACAGGTGAGAAAAGAGGTGAGATCTCACCACTTCACCTAAAATATATTTTTCAATACTTTTTCAGCACTTTTCCGTAGTTGTATATGAAAGACAATTCGAGATAAAAGTCATAGTACAATGGTATTATATGTTGCACACCATTTGTTGTGAACCAAACTTGAAAGTCAGAGAAACTGTTACTAGGTGGTTCGTAGAATTTAGAAGCAAAGTCATAAACGTCCTTACCAATACATAGAAAACTATTGTTGCTTGAACTGAAACTTGCATGACACATAACATTTTGAGGGTCAAACACGTTTCTATAAACTGTCAAATCTGCTGGTGGAAGTATAAATTTAAATGGACCATCTGGTGGTAATGGTTCGTTCTGGTTTAGTAACCGAAGAAATTGTGCCCAAGAACGTTGTGTCTACTTTCCAAAATAAAAACTCTGTATCTCTTGGAGGGTTAATTTCAATCTTTTGAAATGAAACGGTTGAGTTCATCTTGTCATATTCTAGTTTCAGATAGTATGTTCCATTTAGTAAAGAGTCGTATTTTTCTTGAAATTCCCAATAGTATTTGTTCATTTGAGTTTGAAAGTCATTTAGAGTTTTCTCAAGACTTTCGTCTGAACGAACTGTAAAGATCCTCATTTCATCAAATTTGTCTATAAGACCATCAGAACCTTTATACTGCCCATGAAAATATACTGCGAACATAAACGCGTTAGTTCTATTTGAAAACAAAACTCTTCTAAATCCTATTGCCTTTGCATCTGAAGGACTTTGAAGCCAACGAATTGGATAGTCAAACCTGTATGAACTGGATGAAATTTCTTCATCTGAAATAGTCCTACCAGCATTTGTAAAGATATAGTCTAACGGTTTTGTATCTGCTACTTTTGTTCTTTGTTTTTCAACCTGAAGCATTTAATATATGTAAAAATATATGGTTTAAAAAACGTTTTTACTTCATATTTCTCATCTAACAAACATGTTGTCTGACTGCTTGAGGGTTAGGTTGGTACCATTCGAACTTGACACTTGCAATTCCTTCAATTGCATTCAAAATGTCTGAGTCGGAGTCAAACATTTGTTCTCTCTTTGTAGTCTTGAAAGCGTCAAGAAGTTTTGCAGCTGTTTGTTCATTGCCATGTGCATAGTATATATGACCGTCCAAATCTGTTACGGTTAGTCTGAGATTGTATCCTTTCTTATTTCCATCTTGAATTGCAGCAAGTACACCCATGAAGCCTTCTTTGTTCTTTCCTTCGTCAAAGTTTACTGTAAAGGTTCGACCAGATGTAATTTGACTTCTAACTTCACGATACTTCTCATATGCATATCTTGTTCTTTCCATGGGAGCATGTTTGTCTTCACCCTTCCCTTTTTTCCTTCTCAAAGGATGCAATTGTTCGTCATGTTTCCAGTAGAATCTGGCAAAGCCGTCGTGTCCTTCAACTTGAGGCTCACTAACATCGAAAGGCATGTCCATAAGACGTTCTTCTTCTAACCTCTCAAGTCTGTTTGGATAATTTGCGCGTGCTGTTTCCAAGTCCATCTCATAGGTCAGACCAGCCAGTTTGTCATAGACTTTTATGGGTCTTCCCTTCCTATATTTAAACTTCTTCGAAACTTTCCAACCATATCTTTCTAACTCTGCTTTTATTCTAGCAGACCTTCTGTCCATTCTATATGGGGGCATTTCTATAAAAATAAAAAAATATTTTTTCTCTTTACTTAACATAACCGCCTGCTGCCATAAGTCTTTGACGCCAACCCATACCAGCTAATGAAGGTTGACTTGGTTTAGTTTGGAAACTAAACTTTGGTTTTGGTTTATCTTCAGTTTTTGGTTTCTCTTCTTCTATCGGTTTTTCGTCACTTTTCGGTTCCGCTGACTTTACCTCACTTGCAGGAACAGTTGTGTCGTCAACATCTTCATAAATATCATATGCCATTTGTTTTTGTTTTCCTTTCAACTTTTTGTGTTTGTTGTAAAGTTTAGAATATTTCGACTCTAAGTCAATGAGATGTTCTATAATGAACTGTTGGTCAGTGAAGTAAACTTTTCCATCTGTTGTCTCGAAAGCTCCTTCAGACTTCAATATTTTATTTGTGAGAGTCTGTTTCTTTTTTGAGATACTTGCCGTTCCATTTTTATGAAAGTGACTTTGTAGTTAGGGTTTGTATTTCCAGACCTGGCACTTTCTATTATTGAATTTTTCTCTTCATCTGTAAGTTCTTTGACAGGTTTTGACAATGGTTCTGAACTTTTTGTTTGTGGTGTCAAATCTACCGTTTCAACTTCTTCGGTCATTTCATCTCAGTAAAAAATTTTAGTTTGGTTTGTTTTCAACTGGTTGTTGTTGTTTTTTAAAGTCGGTCTAAAACTTCCTGAGGTATAGGAAGAACTTGACAAACACGTTGTGTAACTGCTGGAAGCCGACAAATCCATCTTGAACTCATTTGTCTCAATGCTGTATTGTTCATTTCATCTCAGTAAAAAATTTTACATTCCCCACGTTTGAGGTGGTTGAGGTTGGTTATTGTTTACCCACTGTTGTGCATGGTTATATCCTCTGTTAAAGAATCTTTCACCTTGGTCCATATAGTGTCCTGCTTGGTTATAGTAGTCATTTGCTTTGTTATAATAGTTTCCTGCTTGTCTTCCTACATTGTCCATCCATCCTTGAACTTTTCCTCTTGTTTCAGGATTTGGAATAAGATTTGTTGCATCTCGTGCTACATCCCAACCTTTCTGTACAGTTTGTATAATAGGTTGTGCTTTCTCTTTCAGTATACCTAATGTACTCAAAATCTTCCTTCCAACTCCAAATACACCTCTGGCTATTGTCCCCACTGCGGGTAAAAATCTGGATGCAACTCCTGCTAACGCGCCAAATAAACCCATTTCTTATAGGATAAAAAATGACGAATCCAAACAAGGACCCCTATGTTTCTAAAGCGACAAAGAAAGCACTCATGGTAAAAATCTTTAGTTCAACACCAAATGCTTGGTTTATGGATATCTTGGAAAACATTCCGAGGTATAGAGAAGATGGACCACCATACTGGCTAATATTTGTCGGTCAAAACACAAGATACTGTGAAGCCATACCATTACAGTCCAAAAATATTTTAGATATCTTAGCAGCTTTGACAATATTCGTTGACAAATACCATCCAACAAAACTGACATCTGACTGTGAAAGTTCTTTCAAATCAGACGATGTAAAAAACTATCTGCGTTCAAAAAATGTAAACCAATATTTCATTGTCGACCAAAACCATTCTGCTCTTGGTGTCATTGACGGTTGTATAAAAATGTTAAGAGACTTAAACCAACCACAAGGTGGTGAAGCAAATGAAATGTCATATGACGACAAGTATAGACACTTCTCCATGGCAAAGATGAGACAAGTTTTAAATATTTACAATAACCGTAAACAAAAAGGTTTGGGAAACCACTCCCCCGAAGAAATGAAAAACAACCCTGACTTAGAGAAAGACTATATATTTAATAATTTAGTCAAAGAGACAAACAAGAAAGAATGCCGGGCTTCAAACTTCAGAAAGGTGACAAAGTAAAAATAGAAATACCCAAACGCGACCCATATGAAAATACTATTGACTATGACAACAATGGGAACCCGACAGGTACTCACATTCGTGTTCGTAAAAAATAGAAGAAAGTATACAAGAGAATATTATGAAGTTTTAGGCAAACATGGCAAATGTACAGACTGCAAGCAGAAGATAAAACTACTATTGCCAGACCTCGTTTCAAACTTGTCAAAGTTCAAGGTGGTATACTTTCAAAGACAGTTCCTAACAAATATAAGACAACTCCTGACGAATATGCTAAAGAAGTTGAAAATGACGACTAAGCAATTCTATACCATGCGTAAACTGTCATGTAAGGTGGCATGTAGTCTTTACCCAAGCCTGTTGGATTTGTTGTGAAAGTGTGTGAATGATTTCCTCCTGGTTCAGTTTGTCGAAAAGTCTTTTTTGCTGAATGGTTATAATCTGGAGATAAAACGTCATTGCCAGCTTCATACTCTGAGTTGTATAATGGATGGTCTCTTAATGAGTGACTATGGTCACCAGAAAAGTTTGTCGTTCCTGTATGAGTTGCGGTGGAAGGTTTGCTTCTTTAATTTTCTTCGAACCTCCTGCCGTCTTTGAATATCTAGCACAGTATAAGAATTTGTCTACAATCTGCTTCCATTCACCAAAACCAAGTACTGTTTCTGGTCTGGTAGAGTTCATTGACGTATAAATAGAGCCTATAGGATATAATGTTTTGAAGTATTTCCGTCTTTAATGTTTGAAGCTCTGTTTTGTCTGCTTTCTTCTCATATAAATCTTGAGCAGTGAATTTAACGTTATTTTCATCCTTCATGACATAAACATCTTTACATCTAATGTTTCTCATCGTCGTTATGTCGTCATCCGATGTTAAACCTTGTGGAAAGTTAGGAGGTTTCCAATATAATACATCCCCATCAGGTTCTTCAACCGTTCCTTCAATACTTTCTATACCAACAGTTGTAAAACTTGTATGTGTATGGTTCTTGTCTGCTTTCTTCTCTAACTCATCGTTAACATATGTTTTATCCGCTTTAAGGTCTAAACATCCTGAAACCCATCCTGTATCGGCTTTACTTTTTAAAATCTTCGATGTCCATTCATGGTACCAGTCAACCCTTTCTTTCATTTCGTTATCTTTTTCATCCACATATTCCTTATCTGCTTTCTTCTCTAACTTACTAGCCACACATGCTAACTCATCGTTAACATATGTTTTATCTGCTTTCTTTTCAAGGCTAACGTTTAAGTCTGTTATTTCAGATATAGAATGTGTATGTCCAACGGCACTTTTACTGTTTAAGGTTTCTTGTAAGTTTGTAATATTTGCAATGGTATGTATATGAGTCTTTTTAGAATATTCGTTTTCAGCTCTTGTCACTTCACTTGACATTTTATTGTCAACATATGTTTTGTCTGCTAGTTCAGGATGAGTATGTTCTTTTGTTGCATAAGCTTGTTAGCTCTTTCTTCTTCTTTTGCTATTGCATCGTCTACATATGTTTTGTCTGCTTTTTTCAACATGCTTTCAAAAGAAGTTCATTTATAGGTTTCTCGTTTAAAGTTCCTTTTGTTGGATTTATACAAACAGTATGGTTCTTATTGTCTTGAAACAGAAACTCATCTGTCATTGGGTTTAATGTCAGTTTTAAGTTTCCTTCTTTCAATGACTCAGATATCTTAGAATAGTTTGAAAAGTTTGTTGTGTTCTTATTTAGAGCTTGTATAATGAGTTGTCGGTTGTGTTGTATTTCTCTCATAGACGCTGTTTCATTTGACATTTTTATTCTAGATAAAATATGCTTTCAATAGAAAAAGAAAATTCAAGAGTTGCTACAACTAAACCATTAGATGAACTTTTTACGAATGTCGGTCAAAAGTTTGAGACAGAGACCGTAAAGCATGAAGGCTATCGTTTTGACTACCCGTTAAGATGGTTAAGAGACCCATCTGTCACAAAAGCTATTGGCTTTCGTAGAATGAAGTTCATTTCAGAAGCCATACATGGTTTCCCATTTACAGTCGGTTTTGAAGTTCGATACTATAACAAAGAAAAACGTATGTATGAGAAATTTGAACAGGGAAAACTTTTACAAGTTAGTTTGCTTGTAAACTTAGAAACAACTCTTCAAGCTTTTCAAGAAAAAATAAACGACATCTATATCGAATATGCAAACAGTATAACATTGACGAGGGAGAGTACCATCTCGATATTATATATGACAGGAAAAATGCAACTGTTAAAATCAATAGAATAGAAGACCTTGGAGAAAACGTTTATATTTCTACAAAATATAACAACTTGGCATGGTATAGATTTATGAGGATGTTAAATCAGCCTGCAGAATATCCAGTACACCCGGACTTTTATGAAGTCGAAAACCCTAATGGAACATATGAAAATGTTTTCGACTCAGATGCTATTATCGTTCATGCTTCATTTTCTGGTGCACAAAACTCTTTTTTATGCTTGGCAAATGACTTTTACGAAAAACCTACAAAGCTATATGAACCACCAAGTGGAAGTATTTCAGACTTTCAAGTATGGTTTACAACAGATGGAAGAAAGAGAATAATTCCATTATACCATGCGTTTTACTTAGAACTTAGTTTCATATACAACTACTATCGAACGGTAAAAATATAATTTTTTAATACGGTTGAGGTGTTGGATTTGGTTGCCAACTAGACTGTGGTGCAGGTTCAGGCTGTTGTATAACAGGAGCTTGTTCTTCTGGTTCAGGGTCTTTAGGTATAATACCAACGAACTGACCTACTCTTTTACCAATATTTTTGACTCCGTTCCAAATTCCTCTTCCTACGGTTTTTATTCCATTCCATATACCTCTTCCAACTCTTCTGAAGAAGTTTCCAATACTACTGAAGAAACCCATTTTACTATATGTAAAAATCTAATGTCCACCTAGTCTCTTACGTTTCCTGTTGAGTTCCATAGCATTCTTTAACTGGAGCTCATACATTCTGTTTCTCCTCTGGTAGAAAACATATTCTGGGTCAACTCCTGTGTTCGCGTCATCTGCATAAAGTTGTTTATATCCCACTTCAGGGTTTGTATAAAACTCTTTCCATCTCATATTTGCATACCATGGTGGCAAACCTAACGCAGCGTCATTTGACATGGCAGTTTGCATTTGTACATCTGTTGGCACTTGACCATAGTTTGCCATTGCAGTTTGTATTCTAACTTCATTTGGAATATTCTCTGGGTTTGGTTGTCCAGGTTGCTGTGCATTCGCTAAGTTCTGTGCGTCCATTTAATATTAGATCAAAATATCTCTTACGAGTACATATACTGAACATTTGCAGGCATTGGTTCATCTTCATATTCTCTGTACCTTTCTGCCACGTCAAATAAATAAATGACACAATGGAAAAAACCTAAAACAAGTAGTCCTATTTCAAACCACATTTACTTACTAGTAAAATTTCTTTGTTATGACACTTTCTCCAGTTTATAGGACCTCTCTCATATTCTATCTTGTCATATCTAAACTCATAGTCATGTATGTCCTCTAACCATCTCATAACGGTTTCCAAACCACTTTTATCGGATGTAAAGTAAAAGCATGGATGGTTATGTAAAACGTCTAAAGTTTCTAAAGAGTCTCTCAAAGTCCAGTCTACTTGGTATTGAAAATCCCATGTGTTATAGAACGGCGGGTCCACTATAAAGAAAACATTTTCCTTGTCTTTATATTTTTCATACAACTCTGTCCAACGACATCTCACAAACTCTATACCCTCAATATATTTTTCTATGTCCTCTTTGAAAACATTTGTATAGTTAAGATATAAAACTTTTGACATAAGTGTTTCAATGTCATGAACTCTTATAGCACCACTATATAATAGTCTAGCAGATATACTATCCCAGTCTATATATTCTGCTTTTTTCAAAACCTCTCTCACAATATTTTTCTTATCTAATGGTATACATTCCATCTTACCTATAGGTATCTTTTCTTTTAACTCTTTCAATATATTGTTTGTGTCTGGTATATGTTTGAGACGGTCCATATAGTTGTCGAAGTCATTGCATATAATCTTTGAGTCTGGGAATATTGTATGGCACAAATGGGATATATAGAAACTTCCACCGAACAAATCTACAAATGTTAGACCATTCGGTAGTTTCTTAAGTTCTCTCAATAGAATATCTTTACATCTACTCTTATTTCCAAAGAAGGGTAACGGTGGTTTTGTAAAATTCATTTATATATAATAATAAAAATGTTTTTTCCTGAAAAGTGACAGAAAAGTGACAAAACATGAAAACATATATAATTTGTGAAAAGCGAAACAAAAAAGTCAACGGCTGGTCGGCTGGGGTTCGGTCCTCCTCTTGGGTCTTGGGAAAAATTTCTTATGGGCTAGAGGGCACGAAGTGCCTGGAGGCCCATCCCAAGAAAAAAAAAACTTCAGGGCTAGAGGGCGCAACGCGCCTGGAGGCCCCACTACCTTTTTTTTTTTTTTTTTTTTTAACTATTATTTAATAAAGTTTAATTGCCAGGGTTCATCTAATTTTTTGATTTTTAATGTTTTATGAATTTTATTTATCATGTATATATCTAATGAAGATTATATATGTAGAAGATAAGTACCTTAATATGTACGTAAAAATTAATGAAATTTATTTTGAATGTAGAACCGAGCAATTTTCAAATTTTGTGCTTTTTTTGAATTTTCTCGATACCAGATAAGTTGTGTTGGCTAAATAATATATGGATACAATGTGTCTTATAGATGAATATATGCACAAAGTTTAAGAGGCCATTTTCTTTCAGAAACCGAGATTTGTGAATTTTTTCAAATTTTGTGCTTTTTTTGATATTGAAATTTCATTTCATTTTTTTGATGCATATCGATACACCATGCGAACTTAAAGAAAGGCTATCTTATATAGATGCTATGAAAGCAGTCATTGATAACGAATGCCATGCAGGTTGTCCATATCAATTAAAAAAAATCCAAATTTAGGGGGAACAAAATTAAAATTCAGGTGCAGTGCAGATAAATGTGAAGCATGTATCTCATTTCTAAAGGATGATGAAGAATATATCCTAACAGAATATAATGGAACACATAATCACAATCAAATCAAAGATGAGACAAAGAAATACCACACATTATCACAATGCTATCGTCGGGTACTTATTAATTTTATAAAACAGGGGGGTGATCCGAAAATGGCTCAAATTGAATGCGACAAAAAACTTGATCTGGATGATCCACTTAACAGGCCATCTTTTTTGAATGCATCTTCAGATCAAATGAAAACAATTCAGGAAAAAGGAAATAAAAAGATCAAAGGTATTCAAAAGTACGATGATAATCAATTCAAGTTAACTCAATTATTTAAGGGTATCAAAGAACAAGAGTCACCAAAAGATTTAATTTATTTCGATGTCGATAATTACAACAAACCAAAGAAATTAATCTTTTATTATGCTTCTTTCAAATTTCTGGACATAATCAAAATTGTGAAAGAGCATTTTATTGATGCAACCCATTCATTACTTGAATTTAAAATGTTGTTTTACATGATATCAGCCAAATTTCCAAATACACATGCATTCCCAATTTTTCAATTTGTCGTTTATCCAAACACTTCAGAAAATATTGCATTCTGTCTCAAGGCATTTTTTAACTGGGCAAAAGTAAAACCAAAATATTTTATGTCAGATTGTGCACAAGAAATCGAAAATGCGATTATCAACTCTTTTCCAGAAGTTATCCTTCATTGGTGTGCAGTTCATGTAATGAGGGCGTTCAGAAAAAATTTGAAAGATTATGCATTTGAGAGTTCAGACAAATTGATATTAGATACAAAAATGAACTATCTTGCATACGGCAGAAATGGCAAGAAAGAATGGATTGAACCAACGTTCAAAAAAATTCTGGAAATAGCCGAAAAATTCCCAGAATTTTCAAAATACATACAAAATCAATGGATATCAAACCAAGAAAGATGGACAGCCGCTGAAAGAGATGAAAATTTAGCTCTCACAAATAACATTTCAGAATCGATTAACAAAAAAATTAAATATTACTACTTTGGCGGAACAATTTTCATGAGATTTGATCGATTTGTGATGAAATTAATCGATTTTATCGTTCCTTCATTTTATTACAGAATTTCTCAAGATATAAGGCTCAGAGACAAAATTCCAAATCCGTTGCCATCTGAAAAAAAGCCAAAAAAGTCTACAATCAGACTGGATACAGAAAAATGTATAATGCTCACTGATAAAATTAAATCGTTAATAGTTAACTCATCAGCAAACTTAAATACGCTTCAATTGGGTTTAGATGACCTACTTGATAAAGTTGTCAAGGCAGCAAAGGTTCAAAAACGAATGACCCAGTATTTTTCGAAATTAAGTATCCCAATGGAAATCAAGCTTAGTATTCTCACGCAAATTACAGAATTTGGATGCAATACCCCTCAATTCATTGTTGAGAATGCCAAGTCTTTTCAAGATAAAATTATTACAGATTTCCACCTTCAAATTTATACAACATTATAAAAATTTATGAATAAAAACTTGATATAAAATAACATTTTTATTTTTACTAAGAAAAAAAGGTTTTTGATAATAAATTTATTTTATTTCGAAAAAGTAGCAATAATCGTAAAAGGGTATTGATAGGCTTGCTAAAGTAACTAATTTTAGCTGTCAAATACTTTTGTATTTTGAAGTAAATTAGTATAAATTTGTTTTTACTTTTATTTCGAAAAAGTAGCAATAATCGTAAAAGGGTATTGATAGGCTTGCTAAAGTAACTAATTTTAGCTGTCAAATACTTTTGTATTTTGAAGTAAATTAGTATAAATTTGTTTTTACTTTTATTTCGAAAAAGTAGCAATAATCGTAAAAGGGTATTGATAGGCTTGCTAAAGTAACTAATTTTAGCTGTCAAATACTTTTGTATTTTGAAGTAAATTAGTATAAATTTGTTTTTACTTTTATTTCGAAAAAGTAGCAATAATCGTAAAAGGGTATTGATAGGCTTGCTAAAGTAACTAATTTTAGCTGTCAAATACTTTTGTATTTTGAAGTAAATTAGTATAAATTTGTTTTTACTTTTATTTCGAAAAAGTAACAATAATCGTAAAAGGGTATTGATAGGCTTGCTAAAGTAACTAATTTTAGCTGTCAAATACTTTTGTATTTTGAAGTAAATTAGTATAAATTTAATATTATTTTAACTCCCTTTGAAAACCTCAATTTTCCATACAGAGGGAACGGGAATAGCATCCAATATTCCCTGAGAATGGTTGCGCATTCTCAGTTCCCTCTATATTTCGAACGAAGCTCTCATCGGTCTTTTTTTAATACTAAACGTTTTTTTCCCTGTCACTTTTAGCTAAAATTTGGGTTTGCCATTGATTAACATCAAAATATTATTAAATATGATTCAGAGACAAATGTTGTGTAATACATGAAAAAAAAAAAAAAAAAGGTAGTGGGGCCTCCAGGCGCGTTGCGCCCTCTAGCCCTGAAGTTTTTTTTTCTTGGGATGGGCCTCCAGGCGCGTTGCGCCCTCTAGCCCATAAAAAATTTTTGAGAGTCGTCGCCGTTGACTTTTTTTGTAGAGCACTCAAAATAGTATAACTTTGTCCGGACAAGTAAGGGTCTATCGTCGCTACAGGAAAAGTTACGGGCGTTCCAAGGAAGTATACTTTGAGAAGACTTTCCCCCTTATAGAATGAGATAGGACGGTTATTTTACAAAACTGACAACACTTTGACCGAGTAGTTTTTTGTGCTGAACAAAAAGTGTCATATAAACATCTGTCAAAAACCGCTTTTTAACTTCACTTAAAATGCCACGTAAGCTACGTAAGAATATACGTAAGAGGAAGAGAGCATTGAAACATCCAATAGTAAAACTGACACCACAACAACAGTTGCAACAACAAATGCTGAATGACCCCACTATGTTGCAACAAATGTCAAGCAACCCTATGCTCTTAAACCGAGTTATTGGTGCACAGAGTGGAGGTTTAAGAGCGGCACTTTTAGCGAAAATGGCAGGCTATGGTGGAGCTGCAGACGGAACAGCTTATAACCCTCAAAGTCAAATGAATTTGAGTTCACTCAAAAATCAAATAACAGATGTCAAAAAGTCAAACATAGACATACAGAAGCAAATAAGTGAAAACGAAAAGAAACTAGAATATGACAGACACACAAAGAAACTCAATGAGTTAAACGTAGAGAAAAAGAAGAAAGAAGAACAACTGAAAGAACTAAGTACAGAGGAATATGCGAAAAAAGTGTCAGAAAAAGCAGCAGAAGTAGCAAAAATGGAACAAGATGTTGTAAATTTGAAAAACCATACTACTCAATATAAAGTACTGAAAGATGAAGAGATAAAACAAAAAGCCCTGAAGACATATATGGATAGCGATGAGTATAAAAAAGAAGTTGAAGCAAATGTAAAGGCAGAAAAACTTTTACAGTTGCAAAACCAAACCGTACAGTATGAAAACTTAGCACAAGAAAGTAAAAATAACGACGCAGCCATGCAAAAGGCAATGAAAAGCGCAGAATATATAAAAGCTAACAATGACTGGTTAGATGCCCAAGCCAACGCTAAAGCAGCCCAGCTTATAGGGTCAATAAGGACAAAAATACAAGCGGATGAAGACAGTTCAAATGAAGCTTTAACAAATGCTGACTTTAAGAACGCCTTCGAAGCTCTTCATAGTAAGGTGAAACAAGTGAACGACTTCTCATCTGGAAAGAAACTGAAGTCTGAAGGTTTCGACAAAGAGTTAAAAGAAGTAGCACAAAATATAACGAAAATAACAGATGCAGCAACGAGACAGGCAGTTCAAAGTGCCTATGACGCCGTTAGAGCAACTGTTGTGGAAAGTCAAGAAAAAGAGTTACAACAGACCAAAACAGACCTAGTAAATGCTTTCTTAAAAACGAAAAGTCAGGTAGGACACTATGCTGCAGATGGAACATATGTGCCAGCTGGTGGAACTTATATACCAGCTGGTGGAACTTATATACTAGCTAGTGGAACTTATATACCACCAAACCCTCCAAGAGAAGCACCTGCACCAGGACTACCTAAAACATTTACATCGTCACATGGACACAGACACAGGCATGCACCAAAACCAACAGTTCAAAATCCAGCACCACAACAACAACCAGCACAACAACCACCTCCACAACCAGCACAGCAACCAACAGTTCAAAACCCTGCACAACAACAACCACAAACAGAGCAAGGACATAAAAGAAGTAGAGAACAAGGAAACCAAGATTTCTTAAAAATGCTTAAGAAGACTATGGTTACCCAGATACTCTTGACTTTAGTGACAGATATAAAGAAGCTATTAGAAAGTTCAAGGAAGGAAATACTGACCCGAACCTATTTAGCTTTATGGTTCAGCACCAAATGGGATATAATTTCAAACCTGGAAAATACAAGCTCGCTAAGGGATATGATTTAATAGCATATCATCCAAATGACATGACTGAATTTACTCCGAGATATTTGGTGTCAGAGCTAAATGACAATTCAACTCTCTTCATGAAACGCGTAAAAAATAAAGACGGAACGAAAGAAGAAAGGTTTATGAGTCCGGATGACTTAGATAGGGAATTGTTAAAACGGTCTCGGAATATATGAAATGCCAGCAGATGAGGTACAAGAAACTCCACAGGAAGAAGTTCAGATACAACCAGACATGGAAGAAATAGTTCAGCAACAACAGCTAGAAGAGCCTGAAGGAAACGAACAAGTCCCTCCTTTGGAAACTAACTTCACAGAACTAGATGAAGATTTGGAACAGCCGAAAAATCTTGACCCTCAACAAGAGTATGAGGTGAATATGGAATCTTTCCAAGAGTCTAAGAAAAATTCGGCTGACATGGTAGAAGAATATCGAAAAATGTTTGCCGACATACAAAGACTCCAACATCAGATGAAAATATTCAGCATAGAATGGAGAACTGAAAGAAAATGTACACAAATACAACAACCCTTTTTACTTACGAGCATATAACGTTCAATCTTTGGATGAACTCGGTGAAAATAAAAGGTTAAATTTCAACAAAACATATAGAAATGAAACATTGTTTAAAGTTCATTCAGAACCTAGCCAATATGGAAACAAACCTACTTTTGTTTCTGCAGACTATGGAACTACAATGAGATGGGGTCATAAAGCTAACCCGGATAGGTGGTTCATAAACTTACAACCACAATTCCAAGATGTTGTAGACGCAATGGAAGTGAATGGTGAACCAGATATAGCTGGTATTTTCAGCGCAGCTTTAATGCCATTGAAAGATATGAAACATGCAGATATTTTGAACCAGTATGAAATGAACATGGCTGATGGAAATATAACACCTGACGTTCTAAAACATTTATCTCAAAGAACTACACAGACCATAGAGATGGTATATTTGGTGAAGAGTTTAGAAGAGAGTTAGGGAGAGAGAAGGAAGAGAACCTATTGTACATGACCTTGCAAACGAAAGTTTGCAAAATGTCATAAAAACTTACTTTGCAGACAATGAACCGAGAAGGGATGAATATTTAAGAAAACTCAAATGGACAGTACCAAATGAAATGTTAGTATTGAAAAACATGTTCCTTGACAAAATAAAACCAACACAGAAATAAATGACCCAAGCCTGAAACGTTTGGGTAAAAGCTTTCCCATTCACAAAAGATATAATTGGTAACATGGAAAGAAACCAGAATGGCTACAAAAACATTATTTGGAAACAAGCTTATTCCATATGGACAAGCTCTGTTTGAAGAGCTTGAACCGGAAACTCAGGAAAGAGTCATGCAAACAATAAGCGAAGACTCAAATACAAACTATGACGAAATCTTTCTAGGATATAGGATACCTGAGATGGGCGACCAGAGCCTAAAGGCAAAAAGGACATGGGAAATTTACAACATACTAGGTGAACATGATGCAAAGATGCAACAACTTGAAGCAGAGGGCATGTTACCAAAAGCGACACCAAAGAAGAAGAGAAGAGTAGAACAAAGTGAAAGTAGTGAAGAAGTAACTTCATCTAGTGAAAGTAGTGGCAATGAAGGAAAAGAAGAGTTAAAAACTCAGCAGGAAGAAAGTAAAGCTTGGTCCACGTGGGTTCTATTATGACAAATAAATCCAACTATTCTATATTTTTACCCATATGAAATGTACGCCGCTCAGAATATAACGCCAACAGTTTTGGATGCCATGAACGGAAATGTTTCCGAATGGTATAACGAATGCGACAATGCCATTAGAAGGTCAGAAATAGTTCCTGGAACTTACGAATATACAACTGCTATTTCTTATGGAAACGTAGGTGAGTTTGGAGAAGGTTCTTCAACAACAGTAGATATTGCTTGCGACAGGTTTCATATAATTTCTATTGACAACTCATTCTTATACGTGGAACAAGACATTGAAATAAAACCTTCTGTCAAGTTGTCTGACAAGAAAGGTTGCAATGGAATTTTCTATGTCGGATACCAATATGCTCCAGAAGTTTTCATGGATATAAGATATATTCTAACTCTGACTTAGTTCAAACAGTAACATGGGCAAACTATGAATGGTTCGCTTTGAGAAACTCAGTACAACCACAAGCTAGAGAACAAACAGACCAGTATGCAACTATTGAGAAATAAGAAAACTTGACCCTAACGTTCCAGGAGTTTATGTTGACCTTTCTGGACAAACTGCAGCAGCAGTAACCAAAGTAAAACTGAAACTTAGAGTTCCTTTGTCATCTTTCCTCATCTTCAGGTTTTTAAGATACTTGCCAAACTGGGCAGGAAAAATTTCTATCGAACTTACTCCAAGCAAAAATAACTTAGTCATTGCACCAACACAAGACCCATTCACTCTTACAGATACAGCTGGTGGAGCTGCCAGCATACCATTTGGAAAATGGTGCAAAGACAAAGTTGACTTAGACTTTGGTTTCTCAAACTTCAACAATGAAGTAAACTACTACTTTCTCAGGAACAGCAGACAACAATACTGCTTGGGACCCAGTTAAGTTCACATGCGAAAAGTTTGAATGCAAGAGAATAGAAAGCAGACTTGCAGTCTATATGTTGGACCCAGATATTTCAAATGCTTTAGCTGCCAAATATATTGCAGTTCCACTTATGTTCACTATACACCAAATATCTGTCAAAGACTTTGCAGGTGAAGTTGGAAACCAAAGTGCTGACCCAGGTGCAAGAACAGATATTGCTTTAACAACTGCAATGAAACATGCAGATACTATGTTTGTTCTTTTCAGACGAACTATAAATGACTATTCTTGTTTCTACAACCCCGGTATTAAATATCATATAAACATAGATGGCAAATATTATCCAAGAGAAGAATATTCTACAGTTGAGGATATGAGGTCATACAACTTGACATTAGATGCTATGAACTTTAACAACAACTTCACAACAACCATTAACCCTGAAATGCAAAGTTCTATTATGCCATATGTGAAAGTATGGACTCATACAGGAGGTCAAAAAACTCAATATACAAATGGAGACCGTTCAAACTTTTGGCTTGGCATTCCATTTGCTGACTCAGAAGACTTTATGGGTGGTATTTCAACTGTTGGTACAGTTCAAATACAATATACTGGTGACAGAGACGGTCCAGATGAATTGAAAGCAAAGAAGTTTACAAAACCAATAGCACTTTTCACGGAAGATGCTCTTTTGAAGATTCGTTCGATGAAACCTGCTGGGGCTCCTCAGATTGGCATAACGACAGCTTCCATCGAGCAGATTTTGGCAGCAGGTCAGTAAGTTGTTCTTGAACTGACTTCTTCCGTCAAATATTGACAGTACGCCAGTTTTGACATAAAATTGTATTATAAACTTACCTTTAGAAATATCGGTCAGTTTTGTTGTTATATTTTTGTCTGCTTCAAGAACTTTCACCATTTCAGTTATACCAACTTTCTTTGCTTTATGGAAATATTTTGGTTCAGCAAAGACTGCTATTCTATAACATTTTCCATTGTTTGTATAAAGAACTATTCTGTCAATGTATTTGTATTGTTTGTGTGTGTAAACTTTGTTCTGCTTCAATTCGAAGAGATACTCGAATACGTCCATCTTTTTATTCTAAGTAAAATGTCATTTCCGAAAAATAGAAGCGTGAGTGTTTCAAAAGGTTTAATGCGGTGGCAGATGTGAAGTTAAATTCACCAACTCAAACAAACAGTCAAAGTGTTATTGTCAATGTCAAAGACAGAGATGTTGAAGTGGGGAAACCATACGAAGACCAAGATGGTATAACAATTGTTCCTGTAAAAGAACAACCAACATACCCTGAAGTTAGCAGAGACTTAAGTTCTGTTGCAGATATTCGAAATGACTACCAACAACTGAAAGACAAACTTCAAACTCAGGAGAAGATTTGTCAAGCTTTAGGTATAATGTTAAACTTGGTCGAACACAACCCTGTAAAAGTGAACTCATATGTCATTGCACCTCATGAAGTTTTGAAAGAACTATTGAAACTTTTGACAGAGGCAGACGATATAAACATCAAAGAAATAGAACCGACATTAGTTGCTGGTGTTTCATATAATGTCATTGACAAGATATACGTTATGAAAGGAGGTGAAACGTTGAACTTAAAATATAGTTTCCAGACGTTATAAAAATATTTGACGACCACAACATTTCATTAAAATTTATTTGCTAAGTAAATGGCAGAAGACACAATGGTTTATACTATTACGACTAAAAACCCTGAGTCATATAATTCTATAACAACAACTTACAAAGTCCTCAAGGACGATATTGTAAACTAACCTTAAACACAATGACGACTAAAGCCTGTTTTGCTCTTTTGACACCAGAAGATTTTATTGTTGTGAATGGTAAAAAATACTCCTTTGAAGATACTTACTCAGATATACCACCAACAGGTTTTGTTGACTTATTTAATACTTTAAGGACGAGTGTAACATGTGCTGCAACTAGAGCAGGTTTCATTATGTTTGGATGTCCGACTGAGTTTACTATAAACAATATGAGCTATAATACAAAACTTATATCTGGTTTTTACTACCAACAGTTTCCTATAACAGGAAAAGGTGTCATACAAGGAATGTCTGTTCCATTGACTTTAAGTACACCTATTTTATATATTGTTTCAAACTTAGGTTCAAAGTGTTATTCGAATGTCGACAGAAACTACTATGACCAAAAGATACTTATGCGTATAAATAACACATTCTCTGCTGGTTTGCCTATTGTTCATTCGAATGCAGAGTTTTCAGCTTTAGTAAACTCAAACACTTTAGCAAACATAAACTTAACCTTAGTTGACGCAAACTTTGTTCCTGTAAAACTTTTATGTCCTATGTATTTGTCAATGACGGCAGAAAGTTTCGAATTGGAAGATGCAACTGGTGAAAGTATTGTATTACAAGAACAACTTCAACAACAAATAGCTCAAGAACAACAAATAGCTCAAGAACAACAAATGCAACAAATAGCTCAAGAATAAAAAAAATATTTTTTTTTATTTTTATAAAAATGTACAGAATAGATGTTTCAGATTTTTATGACTTCCAAGCATTCAGAAATATGTGTCCATTTCGAGACTATAACAAAGCAGTCGAGAATTTGAAACGTTTAGTCATTTATGTCGACTCTGCCCCAGAATGTTATGTTATGAAAGAATGGGATGTTGTCTTTAACAAACCAAGAGCAACAATAGTTTCAGAACAAGAATGTAAACAGAAACTTAAGAAAATAAAAGTCGTACAAGTTGGCATGAAGATGTTAGATGCTTGGGATATCTTATTGTCAAAGTTAGAAGATTTTTCAGTTCGAGGTATAAAGTTCTATACACCTTCTCCAAACTTCTATTCTATCTTCACTGGATATAAATACGAACAAGTAGAATGGAAAGAAAATATTATAGAAGCTTGGTTAGACCATGTCAAAGAAATTATATGCAATGGAAACGAAAAGGTTTATGAGTATATCTTATGTTGGTTTGCAAACATCTTACAACATCCAAGTGCTAAGAATGAAACTGCTCTCATTATAATTGGAAAACAAGGAACTGGTAAGAACACTTTCTTTACAGATATCTTATGCAAACTGTTAGAAGGTTATTCGAACCCTAATATGACAAACTTAGAAAACATCTGCGGTAAATTTAACTCTTCAATAGAGAATATGAAACTTATAGTTTGCAATGAACTTCAAAGTATAGATACAACAAAAGTTTTAAACTCAGATGCTTTGAAGAGTCTTATAACAGACAAAGTTGGAGTTGTTGAAAGAAAATATAAAGACCAAAGAGTTTGTGAAAATGTTGTAAATTTCATTATGGTTTCAAACAATGCTGTTCCGATGAAGTTAGAAAGTTCTGACAGAAGATATGTAGTTGTCAGAACGTCAGAAGCTCATATGCAAGATACAGAATATTTTGACGACTTAGCAGAAACTTTGACATCTGACTTTTACAACCACTTGTTCTCATATTTCATGACATTAGATATTTCAAAGTTCAATCCAAGACAAATTCCACATACCGAAGAGAGACAAACATTGTTAGAAGCAAACAAGAGTGTATATGAACTGTTCATAGATGAAACTGACTTTGAGTGTTTAGATGAAAGGTCATTGTACGATTCGTATAAACAATATTGTCAAGAGTATGGTTATATGACAGCGTCTAAACGAACATTCTTGGCAAATGTCAAAAGTCTTTTAGATGTTCAGAATGGTGTATATACAAAGAAAAATTTTTCTGAGTAAATTTTAAAAAAAAATATTTTTTTTATCCGATAGAAAAGATGGCAAAATTCATCTCAGTAAACAAGTACATGTCAGGACTTAAAGAAGAACTAGACCCATTCACATATTTGAATGTTTACTTCTACCATTTTGAAAAGTCTTCATTCAGCAAAGTTTGGAACATCGAACCAGTTAAGTTTGCTATTGTGACTAAAAATGGTGCGAAATTTGAAGACTTAGACATAGAAGGTTTGTTAGCAGTCAAAGAAAGTTTTGACAGAAGGTTCTCAAAACTCGAAGAAGGCAAAGCATACAAACTTGTTATACCTTATGAACCAAAGAAAGCAGACGACTATGAATATTATGAGTCTAAAGTTGTAGAAGTTCAAGGTAAATTGGGTAAAAAGATTTTAGAGTCTAAGCCAGTGTTTGCTCCTAAAGAGGAAGAGAACATTGACATTGACCCAGAAATGTTCTAAAAATAAAATTTTATTTTTACATGTCAAATTTCTTTTTCTCTGGAACTGGTTCTTTCTTCTCTTCTTCTACTTTCTTTTCTTTCTTTTCTCTCTTCTTCTTTTCTGGTGGAGTTATGTCAAACTTCTCAGAACCATATTTTTGTAAAAGTTCTTTGTCCTTTAATAGCTCTTCTATTCTGTTTTCTATTTCATCTTCAAGAACAGTGCATGTGTCTTCTTTGCATTCTAAGAAGTTTTGTTGGACTTCATCTCTCCAAGAGGCGTCATCTCTGTCAACAAGTCTGTCATTGACAAATTTTAAGACTTCTCTGCTTAATGTTTTATGGTTCTTGTCATATTCCAGAAACAGAACTTTAGAACAAATTCCCCTTTCTTGTTTACACTATGTAAGATTTTATGGTCGACAGATGTTTTGCTGTCGAAAAGCTTGTCTCGAATATAGATAGCGAAATCGCTAGACATTTTCTAAAAGATAAAAATTTTAATTTTTCTAAAAATATGTTAGAAAAAAAGTTTGCTGACATTGACAAAAAATTTGAGAATGTTTTAAACAAGAACAAGAGGAAGTTGGAAAATGCTCAGATAAAACCCATACATGACAAGTTCTTATTTGCTCAGAATGGTATAACAGGTCTAATTGCACCGCCTGGGTCGGGTAAGACTTTCACTTATCTTAAAATGGCTGCACAACAACAAGAACTAGATGAGAAGAACCCATTCTATGAGTTAGTTGTCATTTGTAGTACTTCTGGTCAATTTGACCAAACCGTCAATTCGTTCAAAGATATTATAAAGAAGTCTAAGTTAGTATGTATAAAAGACTCTGAGTTGTTAGATTGGATAAAGAAGTACCAAAGAAGAGTTTTGAAGTACAATGCTATAAATGAGTATATAAATTCGAAGTTTAAAGACCCAAATGAGGAAATGCAGAGAATATTAGAGAAGAAAACACTTCAGAAACAAACAGAAAGAGATAGAATACATTTCGAAGAAATTGCAATCTTACGATTGGAAAACGTACCCTCATAGATGTCTTCTTATCTTAGATGACTTTGCTTCTCATCCTTTGTTAAAGAACAGAGAACAAGACATGTGTCGAATTCTTAAGAAGCTCAGACACTTTAACATTTCAGTTGTCATTTGTGTACAGACAGCCAAGAGTTTAAGTAAGGATGTAAAGAGAATACTTACTGACATTGTACTTTTCCCCGGATTGTCCGAAGACGATTTCATGGAACTTATGAAAGAGTCCATGGCAGGTAAGTTTGACAGACATGAACTATGGGAGAAGTACAAAGTCATACAAGACCCTCATACTTCTTTCAGAATTCATATCTACGCGAACAAAGTTCAAATTGTAAAAAGTCAAGCTTGAAAAATGTAAGTGTTTAGTCTTAGTCTGTTGTGGTTCTGCAGCTTTCGGTTCTTCTGGCTTTGGAATGGACTCGGTTGGTGGTACGTCAGTCATCCGTTTGTGTCCTGTCGGATGGAAGAACTTTTCCAGTTGGAAGGAAGGACTCGGAATGCCAGAAGGAAGGACTTTTCCTGTCGGAAGGAAGGACTTTTTCTGAAGTTCGACCAAAAAGTTCTCAATTTTCGAAAATTTGAATGGTTTACGGACGAACAACAGAAAATTTTTTTCCTGTCGGAAAGAAAAACTTTTCCTGTCGGAAAGAAAAACTTTTCCTGTCGGAAAGAAAAACTTTTCCTGTCGGAAGGAAGGACTTTTCCTGTCGGATGGAAGGACTCGGAATGTCGGAAGGATTTGACAAGGCAATTTACCTTATAGAGCTACCTGAGCCATCTGAAGTCAAGCGTAAAAATAAAGAGTGCATTTACCCTACTTGTTTGAAGTTGTCAAAATACTCTGTTATTTTTTCTTTCAGTAGCGGCAAATCTTCTTTGAATGTAAGAATTGTACAACCTTTAATTTCATAGTGTGTTTGAGGAAGAGTATCTTGAACTATTTGTTTCACATCTTCATTTGGTGTCATTGAAATCGGTAAGTTTTCGCGATAGAACCAATTTCTGTCAGATTTGTAAATCTTAGCAAGGTCGTAAAAGCTTTTGTTGTTTCTTCTGACTAAATGCAACATAACCATATCTCTGTCTTCTTCATTTTCCATCTCTTCAGTATAAATCATATACTTATAGTTCTTTTCCTTTCCTTTTGGTACCGAACGTGGTATTCTTTTCTGAAGGCTTTTGTCTTTTGCTTCAATGACTTCATCTTTTGCTTGAAGTTTCTTTTCCATCTCTTCACGTTCTTGTCTGTGAATTTCATCTAACATCATGAAAATATAACAAGCGTAACGAGGTGAAGCCCACATTGCAACAGCATTTACAAGAAGTCTATGAATATAATATCCTTTCAAACCATTTGGCAAATTTTTACGATTTTCGTATGGAATCTCGTTCCTCGGTTTTCCTCGGGACGCAAACATATGAGGAAATTCTTCTAAAAGTTCTTTTGTCTGTTGGTTTTCAAACCAATGATGTGCTTGCTTTGTAGAACGAAGAGCATTCAAAATACTTTGCATTTGGTACATATCGTCTTTGACCGAACGAATGAGACGTAACTGTTTGTTATATTGTATGTACTCATATTCTTCATTTATGGCTTCATGAACGATAGCAGTTGTTGTGTTCTCTGTTGTTGACATATCTGTTCTTACATACAAAATAAAAAAAATATTTTTTTAAAAATTAGCGTTATTTCCTGACTTTCACAAAAAGACCAAAAATAAACGCTTTACATGTATTTTTCAGCAACTTCGTCAAATAATTTTAAGCTTTACCTATCTCATCTACTTCAAACGTTTCTTTACCTTTCGTGGGAGCACCATACATTTTCTCAAACTTTTCAAGTAGTTCTGTTTCAGCAGCTCTCATATCGTTAACAAACACAACCTTAACTCTATTGACTATACTGTCATATCTTAGAGTTATATTATATGTTCTTCCTATCTTATATCTCTTTGTATTGAAGTCCTTCGGTTTCTGAACGATGTAAAGTAAGCCCTCACTGCAACGTTCAGTATCGAATGAACCATATGTTATGAAGTTATATCCAACAACTGGGTCTAACCATAACAAAACTATTGGTATAAGACTTTTGTCTATAAGATATGCTGTAGTTCCATAGAATCTTACCGATATCATAAGCTCAGGATTTCTTGTCAAAATTTTCTGAGTAGAAGCATTTTTAACCCAGTCGTGGGATGTTTTCTTTCCAGATGGAGATATAATGTCTGACAAAGAATATTTTTTGTATTTCTTTGAGTATCTTACGTTTAAATCACCAATTCTAACCACTTTGGTGTCATTGTCTATCTTTTTAACTGTTTCAAACTCAATGTTTGTCATTTTCTGTTTCTTACATACAAAATAAAAAATATTTTTTTTAAAAAACTAACTTTATTTTTTCTATTTTGTATCTTAAGGAAATTCACGATTTTCATGTGTTTTAGGCGACCAGGTTTTTTTCCCTACTCGCAATTTTTTACGATTTTCATGTATAAAAGATATGATTTCAGGGATTTTTTTACGAAGTGTTAAAGTTCTCTTCGTAAAAAAATAACAGTTATATAATGAAATTTGGTCATTTTTTCACGATTTTAGGGTAGATGGTTTTTAGGTGTCACCAGGTCCCTCGGTCCCTCGGTCCCTCGGTCAACTAACATCTTTTTGAAAATGGTGACAACATGACATTTTGACAACAGTCCAGGAAATAAACTTCTTCGTATATGTTTTGTCATGATTTCATCGAAATGAGTGTAAATGTTTTGTCATGACTTCATCGAAATGAGTGTAAATCAGACAAAAATATATTTTATGTTAGAAGGTGAGATCTCACCTGTTTTCTCACCTCTTTTCTAACATGGTCTAAAACACACAAAACTCATGAAATTTTATACAGAATTCAATAAAAATATATTTTAGGTGAAGAGGTGAGATCTCACCTGTTTTCTCACCTCTTTTCTCACCTGTTTTTTTCACAAGCGTTTTACATGAATTGTACGATGTATATTTGAAATCCTAAACAATTTCGTAGCTTCTATTTCTTCTGTCAGTATGTCAAAAGTTTTAACTATGCCGAAAGTTTCTTTATATTTCTTCTTGACGTCAGATAGAAGGAAATCTTCTGCTGTTGGATAGTTTTTGTTTAGAAATTCTAACATGTCCATTTTATCTTCTGCTGGCTTCTCTGCTTCTGTCTTTAAGTCTGCATAGTCGTTTCGCATACGTTCTATCTCTTTGACGGAGTAGTTATATTTCCTCATTGCTGCTTTACATTTAGAACATTGTGGGTTCATTTTAGCATTGTACATTGAAATTTGTCCTGCTAGAACAACTAAAGCGTCAATTGCTCTCTTCATCTCAAACATAGCGGGTCTTATCTGTTCGTTCCATACTTTACCTCTTCTATCTTTATCTCTTATCTGCCATACACATTCAGCAACTAACGAAACAAAGTTGTCGTAGGTCTTAAATTCTTCAGATTTATATATGTCAGAGATGTTCTTATATACCATGTCGCAATCTTTGTCCATGACTTTGTGGTTGCAATGAAATCCAAGAAACTCATAGTTTACCTTACGAATGAACTTCTTTATTTCTACCGAGTCGGTTGCTTTGACTTCAATTTCGTCGAATTCAGGAATAGTGAGCTTTTGTTGTTGTATTTCAGGAAGTTTAGGTAGATGGTCAATGAGGTCCTGCATTTCGTAAAGATATTGTTCATTTGTTTCATCTTTTGCACAACAGTCTAAATCTCCTTGGAGAAGTTCTTGCTTTATCTTCTGGATTTCTGTTTCGAAAGTATATGAAGAAGGAATGAAGCTTTTCATCTCTACTAACATTGATGTTGGATTCATAACTAAAGAGTTTGGTGAAGTTGTTGCTAACATGTTCTTACAATAAGAATAAAAAATATTTTTTTTAAAAAAACTAACTTTATTTTTTATGTTTTTTGTGAAAGTGTCAAAATTCATGAAATTTCAAGAGTTTTCTACGATGTTAGAAAAAATGTTAGAAAAAATGTTAGAAAACGTGTTAGATCTAACATGCTAACATAAAATATATTTTTTGGTGGTACGTCGGACATTGTTCTGAAACAGTACAAATATTGTTCTGAAACAGTACAAATATTGTTCTGAAACAGTACAAATATTGTTCTGAAACAGTACAAATATTGTTCTGAAACAGTACAAATATTGTTCTGAAACAGTACAAATATTGTTCTGAATCAGAACAAATATTGTTCTGAAACAGAAAATTTTTCTCACAAATTGAGAGCTTTGACGGGAAATATTGTTCTGAATCAGAACAAATATTGTTCTGAAACAGTACAAATATTGTTCTGAAACAGTACAAATATTGTTCTGAAACAGTACAAGACTAGTTCTGAAACAGAACAATGGACAACATCGAGCCATTCATGAAATTTCAAGAGTTTTCTACGATGTTAGAAAAAATGTTAGAAAACGTGTTAGATCTAACATGCTAACATAAACTTTATTTTTCAATACTTTTTCTATCTTAAGGAATTTCATGAAAATTCAAGAGGGTAGAAAACGTGTTAGAAAACAGGTTAGATCTAACCTTCTACCCTAAAATATATTTTTGGTGTAAATTTCATGAGTTTTCTACGATGTTAGAAATGAGGTTAGATCTAACATGCTAACATAAAATATATTTTTGGTGTAAATTTCATGAGTTTTCTACGATGTTAGAAAAGAGGTGAGAAAACAGGTGAGATCTCACCTCTTCACCTAAATTATATTTTTGTCTGATTTACGCTCATTACGAAGAAGTTTTGACAAAACATGTACGAAGAAGTCATGAAAATTCAACGGGTGAGAAAAGAGGTGAGAAAAGAGGTGAGATCTCACCTCTTCACCTAAAATATATTTTTGCCGAATTCAGAACAAAACTCAAGAATTTTGGTTGAAAAAACAGGTGGAGCCAAAAGTGGCTCGACCTCAAAACAAGCATTTTGTGAAGAATATAGCAACCGCCGGAATTCTGGCGGTTGGTTTTTATACAAAATTCAACAGGTGAGAAAACAGGTGAGAAAACAGGTTAGATCTAACCTTCTACCCTAAAATATATTTTTGCTGAAAAATGACCAAATTTCATGAAAATTCAACGGGTGAGAAAAGAGGTGAGAAAACAGGTGAGATCTCACCTCTTCACCTAAAATATATTTTTGGTTCATTTACACTCGTTACGATGAAGAAGTCTTGACATTTTCCCGACTGTTGTCAAAATGTCATGTTGTCACCATTTTCAAAAAGATGTTAGTTGACCGAGGGACCGAGGGACCGAGGGACCCCCTCAGTAAACATCTCATTTTAACTCACTTTTTTTCTATCTTAAGGAAATTCATGAAAATTCAAGAGGGTGAAAAAACAGGTGAAAAAAGAGGTGAGATCTCACCACTTCACCTAAAATATATTTTTCAATACTTTTTCAGCACTTTTCCGTAGTTGTATATGAAAGACAATTCGAGATAAAAGTCATAGTACAATGGTATTATATGCTGCACACCATTTGTTGTGAACCAAACTTGAAAGTCAGAGAAACTGTTACTAGGTGGTTCGTAGAATTTAGAAGCAAAGTCATAAACGTCCTTACCAATACATAGAAAACTATTGTTGCTTGAACTGAAACTTGCATGGCACATAACATTTTGAGGGTCAAACACATTTCTATAAACTGTCAAATCTGCTGGTGGAAGTATAAATTTAAATGGACCATCTGGTGGTAATGGTTCGTTCTGGTTTAGTAACCGAAGAAATTGTGCCCAAGAACGTTTGTCTACTTTCCAAAATAAAAACTCTGTATCTCTTGGAGGGTTAATTTCAATCTTTTGAAATGAAACGGTGGAGTTCATCTTGTCATATTCTAGTTTCAGATAGTATGTTCCATTTAGTAAAGAGTCGTATTTTTCTTGAAATTCCCAATAGTATTTGTTCATTTGAGTTTGAAAGTCATTTAGAGTTTTCTCAAGACTTTCGTCTGAACGAACTGTAAAGATTCTCATTTCATCAAATTTGTCTATAAGACCATCAGAACCTTTATACTGCCCATGAAAATATACTGCGAACATAAACGCGTTAGTTCTATTTGAAAACAAAACTCTTCTAAATCCTATTGCCTTTGCATCTGAAGGACTTTGAAGCCAACGAATTGGATAGTCAAACCTGTATGAACGGGATGAAATTTCTTCATCTGAAATAGTCCTACCAGCATTTGTAAAGATATAGTCTAACGGTTTTGTATCTGCTACTTTTGTTCTTTGTTTTTCAACCTGAAGCATTTAATATATGTAAAAATATATGGTTTTAAAAAACGTTTTTACTTCATGCAATATTTTATTTCTCATCTAACAAACATGTTGTCTGACTGCTTGAGGGTTAGGTTGGTACCATTCGAACTTGACACTTGCAATTCCTTCAATTGCATTCAAAATGTCTGAGTCGGAGTCAACCATTTGTTCTCTCTTTGTAGTCTTGAAAGCGTCAAGAAGTTTTGCGGCTGTTTGTTCATTGCCATGTGCATAGTAAATGTGACCATCCAAATCTGTTATGGTCAATCTGAGATTGTGTCCTTTCTTATTTCCGTCTTGTATGGCAGCAAGTACACCCATGAAGCCTTCTTTGTTCTTTCCTTCGTCAAAGTTTACTGTAAAGGTTCGACCAGATGTAATTTGACTTCTAACTTCACGGTACTTCTCATATGCATATCTTGTTCTTTCCATGGGAGCATGTGTGTCTTCACCTTTTCCTTTTTTCCTTCTCAAAGGATGCAATTGTTCGTCATGTTTCCAGTAGAATCTGGCAAAGCCGTCGTGTCCTTCAACTTGAGGTTCACTAACATCGAAAGGCATGTCCATAAGACGTTCTTCTTCTAACCTCTCTAGTCTGTTTGGATAATTTGCACGTGCTGTTTCCAAATCCATTTCGTAGCGAAGACCAGACAATTTGTCATAGACTTTTATGGGTCTTCCCTTCCTATATTTAAACTTCTTCGAAACTCTCCAACCATAACTTTGCAACTCTGCTTTTATTCTAGCAGATTTTCTATCCATTCTATATGGGGGCATTTTTATAAAAATAAAAAAAAAATTTTTCTTTACTTTACATAACCGCCTGCTGCCATAAGTCTTTGACGCCAACCCATACCAGCTAATGAAGGTTGACTTGGTTTAGTTTCCAAACTAAACTTTGGTTTTGGTTTATCTTCAGTTTTTGGTTTCTCTTCTTCTATCTGTTTTTCGTCACTTTTCGGTTCCTTTGACTTTACTTCACTTGCAGGAATAGTTGTGTCGTCAACATCTTCATAAATATCATATGCCATTTGTTTTTGTTTTCCTTTCAACTTTTTGTGTTTGTTGTAAAGTTTAGAATATTTCGACTCTAAGTCAATGAGATGTTCTATAATGAACTGTTGGTCAGTGAAGTAAACTTTTCCATCTGTTGTCTCGAAAGCTCCTTCAGACTTCAATATTTTATTTGTGAGAGTCTGTTTCTTTTTTGAGATACTTGCCGTTCCATTTTTATGAAAAGTGACTTTAGTTAGGGTTTGTATTTCCAGACCTGGCACTTTCTATTATTGAATTTTTCTCTTCATCTGTAAGTTCTTTGACAGGTTTTGACAATGGTTCTGAACTTTTTGTTTGTGGTGTCAAATCTACCGTTTCAACTTCTTCGGTCATTTCATCTCAGTAAAAAATTTTAGTTTGGTTTGTTTTCAACTGGTTGTTTAGGTTTTTTAAGTCGGTCTAAAACTTCCTGAGGTATAGGAAGAACTTGACAAACACGTTGTGTAACTGCTGGAAGCCGACAAATCCATCTTGAACCCATTTGTCTCAATGCTGTATTGTTCATTTCATCTCAGTAAAAAACTTTACATTCCCCACGTTTGAGGCGGTTGAGGTTGGTTATTGTTTACCCATTGTTGTGCATGGTTATATCCTCTGTTAAAGAATCTTTCACCTTGGTCCATATAGTGTCCTGCTTGGTTATAGTAGTCATTTGCTTTGTTATAATAGTTTCCTGCTTGTCTTCCTACATTGTCCATCCATCCTTGAACTTTTCCTCTTGTTTCAGGATTTGGAATAAGATTTGTTGCATCTCGTGCTACATCCCAACCTTTCTGTACAGTTTGTATAATAGGTTGTGCTTTCTCTTTCAGTATACCTAATGTACTCAAAATCTTCCTTCCAACTCCAAATACACCTCTGGCTATTGTTCCCACTGCGGGCAAAAATCTGGATGCAACTCCTGCTAACGCGCCAAATAAACCCATTTCTTATGGGTTAAAAAATGACGAATCCAAACAAGGACCCCTATGTTTCTAAAGCGACAAAAAAAGCACTCATGGTAAAAATCTTTAGTTCAACACCAAATGCTTGGTTTATGGATATCTTGGAAAACATTCCGAGGTATAGAGAAGATGGACCACCATACTGGCTAATATTTGTCGGTCAAAACACAAGATACTGTGAAGCCATACCATTACAGTCCAAAAATATTTTAGATATCTTAGCAGCTTTGACAATATTCGTTGACAAATACCATCCAACAAAACTGACATCTGACTGTGAAAGTTCTTTCAAATCAGACGATGTAAAAACTATCTGCGTTCAAAAAATGTAAACCAATATTTCATTGTCGACCAAAACCATTCTGCTCTTGGTGTCATTGACGGTTGTATAAAAATGTTAAGAGACTTAAACCAACCACAAGGTGGTGAAGCAAATGAAATGTCATATGACGACAAATATAGACACTTCTCCATGGCAAAGATGAGACAAGTTTTAAATATTTACAATAGCCGTAAACAAAAAGGTTTGGGAAACCACTCCCCCGAAGAAATGAAAAACAACCCTGACTTAGAGAAAGACTATATATTTAATAATTTAGTCAAAAGAGACAAACAAGAAAGAATGCCGGGCTTCAAACTTCAGAAAGGTGACAAAGTAAAAATAGAAATACCTAAACGCGACCCATATGAAAATACTATTGACTATGACAACAATGGGAACCCGACAGGTACTCACATTCGTGTTCGTAAAAATAGAAGAAAGTATACAAGAGAATATTATGAAGTTTTAGGCAAACATGGCAAAATGTACAGACTGCAAGCAGAAGATAAAACTACTATTGTCAGACCTCGTTTCAAACTTGTCAAAGTTCAAGGTGGTATACTTTCAAAGACAGTTCCTAACAAATATAAGACAACTCCTGACGAATATGCTAAAGAAGTTGAAAATGACGACTAAGCATTTCTATACCATGCGTAAACTGTCATGTAAGGTGGCATGTAGTCTTTACTTTGTCCCGTTGTTTGCGTATACCCTGAAACGAAATGTGTATGGTCTCCTCCTACCTCAGTGTTATCCAAGTAACAATTTATAGCAAACTTAACGTTGTCTTTAACATCATATCCTTTACCTTTTGTCATTCCTGTCCAATCCCAATATTTATGCCTATGCCCACCTTCTCGAGATGTAGTTAAACTTACGTAGTGACTGTGCGCAGGTAAATTTGCACCTGAAATCGTTTTACTTCCACCTGTTTCCTTTGAAGAGTTTGCACAATACAAAAACCTGTCGACTATTTGAGTCCAAGTTCCAAAACCAAGTACTACTTCTGGTCTGGTAGAGTTCATTGACGTATAAATAGAGCCAACCGGGTAAATAAGATTCGGCAAAATTTGTTTAAGCACATTGAGTTCCTGTCTTAGATGTATAATACTATTGTCATTAGATATCAAAGTATCTACAAGACTTGTTGCCGGTGGTATTGTTGGAGCTTTACTTGGCAAGAGATAAATTTTAGAAGATTTTCCTCATTATGATTGCTCCTCGGAAAACGAGGGGGAAAGAGATTCCGTATGAAAATCGCAAGAATTTGCTCCTGGTTTGAAAGGTTATTATGTTCATAGGACTTTTTAGTAAACCTGTAGCAATGTGGGCTTCAACCTCGTTATGCTTGTTTATATTTCATGATGTTAGATGAACTATATAAGGCAGAACGTGGAGAGATTGGAAAGAAAACTTCAAGCAAAAGATGAAGTCATTGAATCCAAAGACAAAAGCATCAGAAAAGAATACCGCGTTCAGTACAAAAGGAAAGGAAAAGAGTTATAAGTATATGATATATACTGAAGAAGTTGGAAGAAAGAAGAAGACAGAGATATGGTTATGTTGCATTTTTAGTCAGAAGAAACAACAAAAGCTTTTATGACCTTGCTAAGATTTACAATCTGACAGAAACTGGTTCTACAGATCGATGAAAACTTACCGATTTCAATGACACCGAATGAGCAAATAAAGGAAATTGTCAAAATACTCTTCTCAAACACACTTGACATCAAAGGTTGCAACAAATACTTACATTCAAAGAAGACTAAACATTACTGAAGGAAAAAATAACAGAATATTTCGATAACTTCAAAGAGGAAGAAATAAAAAATCTTAAAAGCTAATTTTATTTATCATAAGACAAATTAACGGAAAGTGAACCTCAAACAAAAAGTGAACACAATGCATTTGCCCAACCAAATAACTTTAACAAAGCAAAAACTTAAAATTAGCTTGTCAAGCTTAACTATTCTTTATTTGAACAATGTAAAAAATTAAAATTCTAAATTGATATGTTTATAGTAAGTTTTATAAAGTAACTATTCTATCCGTTATATCATGCTGATATATTATATATACAGCATTAATATTCAATGATTCACAAATCAAACTTATATGTACATTATTTTACAGTATCAAGTTATAGAATATATACGCGACTTTTTGTAACATAAATATTTTTAGATTCATAATGATTTACGGTTTTTTTCAAAACTTATAAATTTTCAAATGAGTGGTAAAGAATCTTCGATTTAAATTGATTAGAATTGGTTAACATCAAGCCTAATCAACAAATGATCACGTGCCAGCCGTAGTGATCGCCGACTGCGTCGCGAAGAGCGTGGTCCAGGGGAAAGCCGTATCAGTCCACGCAAATCATGGTCCAGTATGTAACTGAGGTACTGGTGAACAACGAGACGTCTGGCTTAGCACAACTCATATGTCGAATTTAGACCTCTGTCAGATTATACGTTCGTAACATAACAACTTTTAAAAACGCTCTTGAATATTCAATCAAATTGAAACGATTAGTCGCACGGCATACATGCACGTAAATATGGGTCCAAAAACTATAAAGATATATCCACCACAAAGAAAGTTAAGGATGGTACAATAAGTGGATCTGTCCAAAATTTACATAATAAAGTTGCAAGATATAAGATCATAGATAAGATAGTCTACTACGCTCCACGGTCGCCTTTCATCACACGGACTACCGAGAACGATCTATTCAGACAGATCGTCAAATGATACTTGAATCGCTCGACACATCAATGAGCGAAACAAACGTCCAGACACCGAAAAATATTTCAAACTGTCTGCAGTGACTTTCCCATACTGCCCACAATACTGGATGACTCCAGGAGCGCGAGGAATCAAATCAGAGTTGATTACAGTTCTCACTGACATTTCAAGATGACTATATAACTGAAAAGTATATCGTCACATTATTGCAAGAACTCTTCAAATTCTCCCAGACGGATCTAGCCAATGCGCAAGCCGCGAAGAATTTCTATTCGAATATAGACGAGTACAAATCGTTCGCCAACATTCAATTGATACAAGAATCGGATATAAATTCAGAAGATGACCCATATTTCAATACGCACAAATCAGCCTTACACATCTTTGAAAAAAACTACAAGATTATTTTGACCGTAATTATTGAACATTCAATTTTCCGAAAGAACTGTTAATAAATGTTTCAAACTCTCAATCTTTGCACACCGCCAAAAAATTCAAAGGCAAAAGGTCAAACAAAATACGAAGCTTTTTACGTTAATGAAATATGGCATGTAGATATTCACTTTTTAAATCATCGCCAAGGTGAATATCTATATGCGTTATTGACGATAAATCACGAAAAATTTTGGCTTGGTCACATTCGAAACTAAAGAAGCGGCACAAACAAGTCGTGTCATAACAATGTTTCGATGTATATGGCAAACCGTTTGCCATATGGAGTGACAATGGGCTTGAAAACTACGGTGTTTTCAAAAATTTATTAAAAAATGCAAACGTCGAATCAATCACGATAATACCACACTGCCCTTACATGAATGGCAAAATCGAAAGATTTTGGCAGAATATTCAAGTTGATGAGGTAGCTTGGGATCAAATTCAAAATTTAATCGAAAATTATAACGCAAACACCACATACACAGTTACCAAAAAATCCAGAATACATACCTGGTTTACACCAAACAAATTTTATGATATCAGCGAATAATGATACCACCAAAGAACCCCTTTGAAAGTTGATGGAGAAATTAAGGATTTGAGGATTTCTCTTCAACATTTCCGGAGAGGAAGGCCAATCAAAGAAATTAATTCGTAATATTTTAAAATCGAAAATAAAATCTAATTTTTAACCCAAATTAACAATATCGATTACATCTTCTTACTAAGCTCAGTCAGATTAATAAGAATAAACACTTACTTTTTTAAAACATTTACATATTTTTTTTCTTCGTTACAGAGATACGCAAGTGCAAAAGAAGCAGCAACTGTAGTACAGTAATTTGACACTCCGAAATCGAACATTAGTGAC
>NW_026529185.1:0-13493 GCF_026262505.1 Trichomonas vaginalis G3 | reverse complement strand
GCCACAATACCTGTTCTAAAGCTAGAACCTTCAATTTCTATCATCTCATAACGGGTAACACTTAGCCCTCATCTGAACTGGCTCGACCAACTCGTGCGCTCCTCGGCCATTCTCGCACTGCTTCCGACAACTAGTCTTTGTTACTCTCAGAACAACTACTTGTACTCGTTCAGAACTTCAGTGCCTCGCGCGACCGCTCACATTGACCCGCCTCCTCTCCGACCCATCCGTTGATCGTACTGTCTACCTCAAAACAACTGCTAACTTCTTTGTGTACTTTTTTCAGAAACAAGACTGACTTTTTCAGAACAGAATTTTCCCGCTCAACACAGCTCTAAGCCCTACATTGCTGGGCGACCGAAACAGCACTCTTCTCCTGCTCTTCCACCGCACATACCGTACGCCCTGTCCCACGAGCTCCACAATCCGTGCGGCTGACTTCGTGCGTCCTCCATCAGACCCCTCGCACGACTACCTGTCGCATGCTACTGTCTTGCACGCAACCACGCCTCCTCTACGCGTCACTCTCGCGTGTCTCCATGAAGACATCAGCCCCACGATCTCAATTCCTGTGGATCATGTCCTCGCTTCAACTCAGATCCGACACTGACTTAAATCTCGAGCCACTATGTGTCTCATCATGAGCCCCCACCTCAACTCACAACGTGCAAAGCTCACTCCAGCATCGCCTAGGCATCAGTCTCCCAGTCATCTCGCTGACTGCCACACGCTGCCGACATGATCATCGCTCACTCCGTCATCCAGTACCCAGCTGCTCCACCCATGTCTTGACTATCTCGCGTGTTATTCTAGCACGACCTATGCGGTCTGACGGTCGCTCGCACTACAGACTCTGTGCACCCAGAGCGCGGAGCACCCTCCATCTGGCGACCTAGTAGCTCACCTGTGTTCGTCACGGACGCCGACCCCATCCCCCGCCTGAGTCCGGCCTCATCGCCGCCATGATGACGACTCACGGCTAGCCGCACGTTGAACGCGCGAGCGTCCTACCACCCGCACGACGGCCGCCACTGACCTCTCTAGATAATGGCCCGGCCCTTAAGCCACAAACGAATGTCCCGAGCGGCTACCACCAAAATTTTTTTACTATTTTATTGTAAGCACACAGGTTATGACACGTCGAATCGCAAAAAACGTTTCACGAACAAATCTAATGGCGAAACATTCACAAAGGCACTTACAACGGTATTTGAAGTCTTACGTAGAGACAAGGATGGTTATATAATGCAACAAAGATTTGTCAGCAATGCTAGTTTAGGAAAGACTTTAGAAAGGTTGTGGAAAATAAGTCCTGGGAAGGTATTTTAAGGCATTTTGTGAAGAATATACCAACCCGCGGAATATCTCGCGCGGTTGCTTTTTATCAAACAATGTTCAATAGCAGAAATTCTCTGATGAGCAAACAAGTTAGTAGATTATGAGACCCAAGACTTACAAACTATATAGCAATGTGGGCTTCTCCAAAATATTGCATAGCAGTTGAAAAATTATGGACTCCATAGACAAGAAATTCATGAGAAATTAGATGAAGAAGACTTGAAGATACAGTAGAGAATGCAAAACCTTGTTCGAAGAAGAAGTTAGAAAAAATGTGCTTAAACAAATAGAACATGAACGTGAGATATGTTCTGGTTATAGAGATTCTCCATACGAACTAGACCAATTGGGAACAGAAGATTTTAAGACGAGAATTTAGAGAATATGAACTCGCTAAAGTTTCATTAGAAGCGGCAGAAGAGAGGTTAAAAGGTTGGGGTCGTGTTTTGTACAAAATATTGTGAGTAAATGAACCATTTTATTTTTATTGAATATCGGCAAAAATATATTTGTGTTAGATGGTTTTAGGGTTCACTACGTCCACCAGCTCATTTAATCTATTCCTCTCTGAAAAAATGAGACAACCATGACATTTTGGACAACAAACACATGAGGAGTAAACTCCTAATCCGTCTAAATTTTTTGTTGAGACTTCATCGTCAATATGTTTTGTATAAAGCAACCCGCGGAATTCCCGGGCGACCGGTGGTATATTCTTCACGAAATGGCTTTGTTTTGGTTGAGACTTTCATGCGTATTATGTATTTGTATAAAAGCAACCGCGCGGAATTCCGCGGCGGTGCGTATTATCTTCACGAAATGCTTGTTTTGAGGGTCGAGACATTTTTGGCTCCACCGTAGAGATAAACACACAAAATCTTCATTCTTTGTCTTACTTTACGCTCATTGACGTGAAGGAATGAACAATCTGACAGAAAACATTCATACGAGAACATATTTTCCGTGATTCGTTGTTCCAAAATGTCAGTTGCACACCATTTTCAAAAAAATGCTTAGTTGACGAGACGGACGGACGTGGCCTGGTTAGATACTAAAATATATTTTGCTTGAAGTATACATGACCCAAATTTCAATTGATGATTCACTCGATTTTATTTGACGAAGTGAACTTTTACTCTTCGTAAAAAACTTATGAAATTTTGTTGACAAAAAGATGCTAACAAATTTCTCATGATCGCTATAACTGTATTTTTTTTTGACGAAGAGACACTTTTGCACTTCGTAAAAAAAAACTCTATGAAATCGTGAAAAACCATTGACGAAGGAAATCTATCTCCTGGGACTGTTTGTCAGATGTCATGTTGTCGACCATTTTCAAAAAAAATGTTAGTTGACCGAGGACCGAGGGCCGGGACTGTTAAGATCTAAATATATGTTTGCTGAAAAAAATGACCAAATTTCATGATTTTCCTCATATGTTTGCTACACCCGCGGACTTTTTCAGACCTTGCATAAAACTCTTGAGAATTGATGAAAAATATGACCAAATTTCATGATATAAGCTGATTTGTTGACGAATGAGAACTTTTGGACACTTCGTAAAAAACCCTGAAATCGTGAAAATAATGGACCAGATTTTCATAATTTTTCCTCATATTGTTTTGCTACCCTCGGAAAACCGAGGGTAGAGAGTTACGCGTACGAAATCTCGTGAAAAAAACTCCATGAAAATCGTGAAAAAATGCGACCGCGAAAACGGAGGGTTCGAGACTTCCGTACGATCGGTTAAAAAAAACACATTGAAATCGGTGGAAAAATGCGACCCGGTTTTTTTCGGGGTTCGGCCTAAACTCATGAACATCGTCTGAAAAAATTGCGAGTACGTTTAAAAACCGTAGTCGCCTGAAAACTCATGAAAATCGTGATAAAAACTCTATGAAACAGTGAAAAATCGCGAGTTAGCGGGAAAATCCTGGTCGCCTAAAACTCGATGAAAATCGTCAAAAAAATCCTCTGAAGATCATATCATTTATAATCTCCTCTTCCCGCGTCTTGGGCAAGGACAAAGCCAACAAGTCCCTCGGCTTCTGGTTGTCTGGAAGAGGTGCGCTGAAAATCGAAATTGAAACCGGAATTCCAATTCAAATACCAGAAAACACTCCTGTAGACGACATAAAGGAGATGAAGAAAGAAGCTCTTCTCAAGTTCTTTGCAAAGCGCCCATGGATACAACTTCCAAACAGAGAGAGTCCAATTCCACGAATTATACAAATTCTCAGAGCACTATTCCACTTCTCGGGTCAGCCGTTCTACATAACCTCAGAAGGCGGCATCCAACCAGTTCAGTAAACATCTCATTTTAACTCACTTTTTTTCTATCTTAAGGAAATTCATGAAAATTCAAGAGGGTGAGAAAAGAGGTGAGAAAACAGGTGAGATCTCACCTCTTCACCTAAAATATATTTTTCAGTACTTTTTCAGCACTTTTCCGTAGTTGTATATGAAAGACAATTCGAGATAAAAGTCATAGTACAATGGAATTATATGCTGCACACCGTTTGTTGTGAACCAAACTTGAAAGTCAGAGAAACTGTTACTAGGTGGTTCGTAGAATTTAGAAGCAAAGTCATAAAAGTCCTTACCAATACAAAGAAAACTGTTGTTGCTTGAACTGAAACTTGCATGACACATGACATTTTGAGGGTCAAATACGTTTCTATAAACTGTCAAATCTGCTGGTGGAAGTATAAATTTAAATGGACCATCTGGTGGTAATGGTTCGTTCTGGTTTAGTAACCGAAGAAATTGCGCCCAAGAACGTCTGTCTACTCCCCAATATAAAAACTCTGTATCTCTTGGAGGGTTAATTTCAATCTTTTGAAATGAAACGGTGGAGTTCATCTTGTCGTATTCTAGCTTCAGATAGCATGTTCCATTTAGTAAAGAGTGGTATTTTTCTTGAAATTCCCAGTAGTATTTGTTTATTTGAGTTTGAAAGTCATTTAGAGTTTTTTCAAGACTTTCGTCTTCATCTAATTTCTCATGAACTTTCTTGTAAATGTTTTGTCAAGTTCTTCATCGTCAAGACTTTGTAAAGACTTCTTCGTCTAATTTCTCATGAACTTTCTTGTAAATGTTTTGTCAAGTTCTTCATCGTCAAGACTTTGTAAAGACTTCTTCATCTAATTTCTCATGAACTTTCTTGTAAATGTTTTGTTGAGACTTCTTCGTCAAGACTTTGTAAAGACTTCTTCATCTAATTTCTCATGAACTTTCTTGTAAATGTTTTGTTGAGACTTCTTCGTCAAGACTTTGTAAAGACTTCTTCGTCTAATTTCTCATGAACTTTCTTGTAAATGTTTTGTCAAGTTCTTCATCGTCAAGACTTTGTAAAGACTTCTTGGTCAATGTTTTGTAAATGTTTTGTTGAGACTTCTTCGTCAATGTTTTGTAAAGACTTTGTCATGAACTTTCTTGTCAATGTTTTGTTGAGACTTTCTCATGAACTTTCTTGTAAATGTTTTGTAAAGACTTTGTCATGAACTTTCTTGTAAAGACTTTGTAAAGACTTCTTGGTCAATGTTTTGTAAATGTTTTGTTGAGACTTCTTCGTCAATGTTTTGTTGAGACTTCTTCGTCAATGTTTTGTAAAGACTTTCATCGTCAATGTTTTGTTGAGACTTTGTCATGAACTTTCTTGTAAATGTTTTGTCAAGTTCTTCATCGTCAAGACTTTGTAAAGACTTCTTCGTCAATGTTTTGTTGAGACTTCTTCGTCAATGTTTTGTAAAGACTTTCATCGTCAATGTTTTGTTGAGACTTTGTCATGAACTTTCTTGTAAATGTTTTGTAAAGACTTTGTCATGAACTTTCTTGTCAATGTTTTGTCAAGACTTTCATCGTCAATGTTTTGTTGAGACTTTGTCATGAACTTTCTTGTAAATGTTTTGTAAAGACTTTGTCATGAACTTTCTTGTAAAGACTTTGTAAATGTTTTGTCATGAACTTTCTTGTAAATGTTTTGTAAAGACTTTCTCATGAACTTTCTTGTAAATGTTTTGTAAAGACTTCTTGGTCAATGTTTTGTAAATGTTTTGTTGAGACTTCTTCGTCAATGTTTTGTTGAGACTTCTTCGTCAATGTTTTGTAAAGACTTTCATCGTCAATGTTTTGTTGAGACTTTGTCATGAACTTTCTTGTAAATGTTTTGTAAAGACTTTGTCATGAACTTTCTTGTCAATGTTTTGTAAAGACTTTGTCATGAACTTTCTTGTCAATGTTTTGTAAAGACTTTGTCATCTAATTTCTCATGAACTTTCTTCGTAAATGTTTTGTAAAGACTTTGTCATGAACTTTCTTGTAAATGTTTTGTTAAGTTCTTCATCTAATTTCTCATGAACTTCTCGTCAATGTTTTGTAAAGACTTTGTCATCTAATTTCTCATGAACTTCTTCGTAAATGTTTGTAAGACTTTGTCATCTAATTTCTCATGAACTTTCTTCGTAAATGTTTTGTAAAGACTTTGTCATGAACTTTCTTGTAAATGTTTTGTTAAGTTCTTCATCTAATTTCTCATGAACTTTCTTCGTCAATGTTTTGTAAAGACTTTGTCATCTAATTTCTCATGAACTTTCTTCGTAAAGTTTTGTAAAGACTTTGTCATCTAATTTCTCATGAACTTTCTTCGTCAATGTTTTTGTAAAGACTTTGTCATCTAATTTCTCATGAACTTTCTTCGTAAATGTTTTGTAAAGACTTTGTCATCTAATTTCTCATGAACTTTCTTCGTAAATGTTTTGTAAAGACTTTGTCATCTAATTTCTCATGAACTTTCTTCGTCAATGTTTTGTAAAGACTTTGTCATGAACTTTCTTGTAAATGTTTTGTTGAGACTTCTTCATCTAATTTCTCATGAACTTTCTTGTCAATGTTTTGTCAAGTTCTTCTTCATCGTAAAGACTTTGTCATGAACTTTCTTGTCAATGTTTTGTAAAGACTTTGTCATGAACTTTCTTGTCAATGTTTTGTTAAGTTCTTCATCGTAAAGACTTTGTCATGAACTTTCTTGTCAATGTTTTGTAAAGACTTTGTTGAGACTTCATCGTAAAGACTTTGTTGAGACTTCTTTGTAAAGACTTTGTCATGAACTTTCTTGTCAATGTTTTGTAAAGACTTTGTCATGAACTTTCTTGTCTATGTTTTGTAAAGACTTTGTCATGAACTTTCTTGTCTATGTTTTGTAAAGACTTTGTCATGAACTTTCTTGTCAATGTTTTGTAAAGACTTTGTTGAGACTTCATCGTAAAGACTTTGTTGAGACTTCTTTGTAAAGACTTTGTCATGAACTTTCTTGTCAATGTTTTGTCAATGTTTTGTAAAGACTTTGTCATGAACTTTCTTGTCAATGTTTTGTCATGAACTTTCTTGTCAATGTTTTGTCAATGTTTTGTAAAGACTTTGTCATGAACTTTCTTGTCAATGTTTTGTCATGAACTTTCTTGTCAATGTTTTGTAAAGACTTTGTTGAGACTTCATCGTAAAGACTTTGTTGAGACTTCTTTGTAAAGACTTTGTCATGAACTTTCTTGTCAATGTTTTGTAAAGACTTTGTCATGAACTTTCTTGTCTATGTTTTGTAAAGACTTTGTCATGAACTTTCTTGTCAATGTTTTGTAAAGACTTTGTCATGAACTTTCTTGTCAATGTTTTGTAAATGTTTTGTCATGAACTTTCTTGTCAATGTTTTGTTGAGACTTTGTCATGAACTTTCTTGTCAATGTTTTGTAAAGACTTTGTAAAGACTTTCATCGTCAATGTTTTGTAAAGACTTTGTAAAGACTTTCATCGTCAATGTTTTGTAAAGACTTTGTCATGAACTTTCTTCGTCAATGTTTTGTAAAGACTTTGTCAAGACTTTCATCGTCAATGTTTTGTAAAGACTTTGTAAAGACTTTCTTGTCAATGTTTTGTTGAGACTTTGTCATGAACTTTCTTGTCAATGTTTTGTAAATGTTTTGTCATGAACTTTCTTGTCAATGTTTTGTAAAGACTTTGTCATGAACTTTCTTGTCAATGTTTTGTTGAGACTTTGTCATGAACTTTCTTGTCAATGTTTTGTAAAGACTTTGTAAAGACTTTCTTGTCAATGTTTTGTTGAGACTTTGTCATGAACTTTCTTGTCAATGTTTTGTAAAGACTTTGTCATGAACTTTCTTGTCAATGTTTTGTAAATGTTTTGTCATGAACTTTCTTGTCAATGTTTTGTTGAGACTTTGTCATGAACTTTCTTGTCAATGTTTTGTAAATGTTTTGTCATGAACTTTCTTGTCAATGTTTTGTAAAGACTTTGTAAAGACTTTCTTCGTCAATGTTTTGTAAAGACTTTGTAAAGACTTTCATCGTCAATGTTTTGTAAAGACTTTGTAAAGACTTTCTTCGTCAATGTTTTGTAAAGACTTTGTAAAGACTTTCATCGTCAATGTTTTGTAAAGACTTTGTAAAGACTTTCTTCGTCAATGTTTTGTAAAGACTTTGTCATGAACTTTCATCGTCAATGTTTTGTAAAGACTTTGTAAAGACTTTCTTGTCAATGTTTTGTAAAGACTTTGTCAAGACTTTCATCGTCAATGTTTTGTTGAGACTTTGTCATGAACTTTCTTGTCAATGTTTTGTTGAGACTTTGTCATGAACTTTCTTGTCAATGTTTTGTAAATGTTTTGTCATGAACTTTCTTGTCAATGTTTTGTAAAGACTTTGTAAAGACTTTCTTCGTCAATGTTTTGTAAAGACTTTGTAAAGACTTTCATCGTCAATGTTTTGTAAAGACTTTGTAAAGACTTTCTTCGTCAATGTTTTGTAAAGACTTTGTAAAGACTTTCATCGTCAATGTTTTGTAAAGACTTTGTAAAGACTTTCTTCGTCAATGTTTTGTAAAGACTTTGTCAAGACTTTCATCGTCAATGTTTTGTAAAGACTTTGTAAAGACTTTCTTGTCAATGTTTTGTAAAGATTTTGTCAAGACTTTCATCGTCAATGTTTTGTTGAGACTTTGTCATGAACTTTCTTGTCAATGTTTTGTAAAGACTTTGTCATGAACTTTCTTGTCAATGTTTTGTAAATGTTTTGTAAAGACTTTCTTCGTCAATGTTTTGTAAAGACTTTGTAAAGATTTCTTTGTAAAGACTTTGTTGAGACTTCTTTGTAAAGACTTTGTTGAGACTTCTTTGTAAAGACTTTGTTGAGACTTCTTTGTAAAGACTTTGTTGAGACTTCTTTGTAAAGACTTTGTTGAGACTTCTTTGTAAAGACTTTGTTGAGACTTCTTTGTAAAGACTTTGTTGAGACTTCTTTGTAAAGACTTTGTTGAGACTTCTTTGTAAAGACTTTGTTGAGACTTCTTTGTAAAGACTTTGTTGAGACTTCTTTGTAAAGACTTTGTTGAGACTTCTTTGTAAAGACTTTGTTGAGACTTCTTTGTAAAGACTTTGTTGAGACTTGTAAAGACTTTGGTTGAGACTTCTTTGTAAAGACCTTTGGTTGAGACTTCTTTGTAAAGACTCTTTGTTGAGACTTCTTTGTAAAGGACTATTGTTGAAGACTTCTTTTGTAAAGAATTTGTTGAGACTTCTTTGTAAAAGACTTTGTTGAGAACTTCTTTGTAAAGACTTTGTTGAGACTTCTTGTAAAGGACTTTGTTGAGAATTCTTTTGGTGAAAGACTTTGTTGAAGACTTCTTTGTAAAGACTTTGTTGAAGACTTCTTGTAAAGACTTGTTGAGACTTCTTTTGTAAAAGACTTTGTTGAGAGCTTCTTGTAAGACTTTGTGAAGAACCTTTTTGTAAGACTGATTGTTTGAGACTCTCTGTTGTAAAAGACTTTGGTCTGAACTTCTTTGTAAAGGACTTTGTTGAGACTTCCTCTTTGTAAAGACTTTGTTGAGACTTATCTTTGTAACAGGACTTTGTTGAGCACCTCTAAATTTTAGGACTTCTTTGTAAGATGACTTTGTATAAGTTCTTCATTCGTAAAAGACCTGTTGTTGAGACTTCTTTTGTAAAGACCTTTGTTGATGACTTCTTATGTAAAGATTTGTTTGAGACTTCTTGTAAAGATTTGTTGAGATTCTTTGTTAAAGACTTTGTTTGAGACATTCTTTGTAATAGACTTTGTTGAGACTTCTTGTAAAGACTTTGTGAGACTTCATTGTAAAAGACTTTGTATGAGACTTTCTTTGTAAAAAGACTTTGTTGAGACATCTTTGTAAAGACTTTGTTGAGACTTCTTTGTAAAGACTTTGTTGAGGGACTTTCTTTGTAAAGGCACTTTGTTGAGACGTTCTTTGTAAAAAGACTGTTGTTGAGAACTTCTTTGTAAAGACTTTGTTTGAGAGCTTCTGTTGTAAAGACTTTTGTTGAGAGCATTCTTTGAAGACCTTTGTCTGAGACTTCTTGGTAAAGAACTTTGTTGAGCACTTTCGTTTGTAAAAAGACTTGTTGAGACTTCTTTGTAAAAGACTTTGTTGAGACTGTCTTTGTAAAAAGACTTTGTTGACGACTTGCTTTGTTAAAGACTTTGTTGAGACTTCTTTGTAGAAAAAAAAGACTTTGTTGAGACTTCTTTTGTAAAGACTTTGTTTGGAGACTTCTTTGTAAAGACTTTGTTGAGGAGCTTCTTTGTAAAGACTTTGTCGCTCTAACCATCTCCATAGACGGTTTTCCAAAGCCACTTTTATTGCGGATGTAAAGTAAAAGCATGATGGTTATGTAAAAACGGTACTAAAGGTTTCTAAAAGAGTCTCTCAAAGTTATAATTTCTTTGAAAGCCCCAGTAAACATTTGAGGAAGCGACGATAGACCCTTACTTGTCCGACGACATAGTTCTACTAATTTTGAGTCGCTCCTACAGAACAAGTCCAACAGCAACTGCTTTCCAAAAATTTTAGGGCTAGAAGGCAACGAAAGTGCCTGGAAGCCGCCAATACCGTTTTTTTTTTTTTTTTAATTGATGAGCTATGTTACGTGCATCTGATTGTGCCAGCTTCTGTAAGATATATTCCTGTTGGAGAAATTGCTTCACAGAAACTTGTGTATTGATTGATTTAACTTCAATATTTCCTTTATCAAGAAAATTTGTAGTACAGATTTTTTAAAATTTCCGCATTCATAAAAAGAACTTCATAAATAGATAATTTTTATTATTATTGTGAATTTCTAAAATTATGTAAAACATATGAAAATGATTCCTCGATATCAAAGTTTGTTTTGAATTTGTAGGCCACATGTTCGGATATTGGACAATAGTAACTATCACAAATTAAAGTAGATAGATGCCACCCATTTGGCAATACTAACTCGCAGTTTAGTAAATGAACACATCTGAGTTAAGGAAACTTTTCATCACCAAGAAATTAAAAATAAATGGCAAACTCTTAGTTTGTAATATCAATGAACAAAACATTTATATAAGAAAGCATTCAATCATTTGTTGATGTCGCTTCCACGTTTGGTACCTTGAAAGTTGGTTTTCTGATTAGGTGGAGTATTGTAAAAGAGTTCCGCAACATTCAGCAATTGGTGATTGATCAAAGTGTAAATTATTCCATAGTTGGATGATGTTGATTTTTGGACTATAATTTTTGAAAATTGCTATTTAATATTCATTGTCTTCAACAATAATATTCATAAAACACCCATTGTAAAAAAGTGTCAATTAATTTGAATTAAAGAGTTTATGAAAATAAAATTCTTTTTTCAATTGCAAAATTTTATGGATCGAATATGTAAAATCGGATTCCAAAATTTTGAAGATCAAAAGAATACAGTTCTATTTCACTTTTCCAATTTGGGGTGAAGTATTCAAAATAAAACGAATAAAATTTATTGAAAAAGTGCGTAAGTGTAATAAAACAGAAATTCATCAAAAAGTGACAGCTCTACAATTTTTTGAGACGATTTGTAAAATTCCTAAAATTGAATGAGAAAAAATGAAATAGATACTAAGCATAATACAATATTCTAGATTTAATGAGTGAATTAGGAAAAAAGTTAGTATTTTTGAGAGACTTTTCATAGGCATATAGAAATAAAATCCTTCTGAAAAAATAATATCACAATAAACTCATATTATTTTCTAATTATATAACTATTTATATAAAAAATCAAATTCAATGATCTAAAGCGAAGGATAAACCATCAAAATTTACGAATATAATGAAGTGGGGCAATAAATAATAGCTGTCTCTAGTAATAAAACGCATAAATAGAAAACTCAATTTCTTTGCATTTACGCCTAATTTTTGACGACAATTAGCCAAAAAAAATGGTTAAAATGTTAACAACTTCAGGTCATTTGAATAGTGAAAAAATAAAATTGACTTTGATTAAATGTTTTGTTATTTAGCATGCAATTCTTCCTTAGCGAGCGGCAAAAGATTTGAAATAAAAGTTCAAAAACATAAGAATAAGCTTAAAAAAATAATTACGGCTAGTGTTACTGAATAGAATGAAATAGTATAAATTCTATTAAAATGGATTTTATCCAAAAAATATGATAAAGATTTGAGTCATCAAATAATAATCGTTTTAAATTACTTCTTCATTTAAATATAACAATTATTTGTTGATTTTAAATATTTTATTGGATCATCAAATCTTTGGTCCGCAAGAAGAATTGCATGAAAATAAAAACAATTTAATAGTACAGTTACATTGTGCGCGCCTGTTAGCCTACAGCATACAGTCACCGATCACAAAATGAAAAGAAGTGACAGAAAACTGACACCATACGCGGCGCGCATATGTACGCATAATATTGTAAAAATAAACGTTCAATATGTAAACTAACCTTTATTCACGTAGCAGGAGCTTTGTTGTTGCGCTTCCACTAAAATGTAACTTTACGTAGTCCAAAAAAATTCTGTCAGCGGTAAAACTATTTATGTTGAGAATTGATGTACCAAGACTCTATATATAAGTTCAACGCCCATTATATTAGAGTCTTTAAGGAATTTTCATAATGAAGTTCTTTATAGCATAATATTCCCTTTTTTTGACAACCATCAGGTTGATCTTCAACATCTTTGAATGAAAAAGGCGCCTTATAAACTCAAAAACCGAACGAGTGCATCTTATAACCATGATATCGTAAAATTTTGGTGGCACAAGCTGTTCATTCACATTAAGCATATAAATTGTTTGTTAATGCATGAGCAAATATTACTCAACGTTACTAGCTCAAGAGACGGATTTACTCTTATCTGATCATTAGCTACCGGACAAATTTATATGTTGGTTTGCACCCTTTCGAGCTCAAGGATAAACTCTGATATGCGCTTATAGTTATGAAAAAAGCTCATCAAAGTACTTATATGTTTTCTTTTATTCTTTATCAATTTTCGTCAGTGAAATCTGCTGAATGGTAAAAACTATAAATAATAATATGCATTTCGCGAGAATAAATAATTTTTTGCCCATAAGTCTAAAAATTCTTGCTTCGATGGAATTACTTTTTGCGTGAATGTTTCTACCAATGGTCATCTCCCAAAACAAGCTCTGGTTTTCTTGATGTTGTGTCTGTTTTTCAGTGTTTCTAATAAACCAGTGAAGAAATCCAACACATCTCCTAGGGACATGTCATATTTATAATTCAAGGCATTTTTTTTCTATACTACTGTATGAAGTAATGTTATGAATTGGATGTACCTTTTCGTTTAAATACATTCAATTCCAATTTATTTTCATTTGAATCATAGTAACAATCAACAAATTCTCTACTTGCCTCAGTCATTTTTTCCATAAGACCTTCATTCAACTCCTGTTAGTCATGTTGGGTTTTATGTAATATCTCATGTCAAACCTTTTTTCACTGATTTGATGAATCTGTCATTCTAATGGAATAGCAAGAGAACTCAAAGTCTGGATGCTCAAGACTTATCTTTCTTATCTCAAGAGCTTTGACGCAGGATATTCAATGAAGTCTCTCGGTAATTTATATGAGACTGTATTACCACTTATCGTGCCATCATTCATAACATGTTCATAGTATAATCCATCATATTTAGACATTTTATATGTAACTAAAAGATGGAGAAAGTTATTAATCAAGTAGATAAGATTCTTCATGATGGAGCACGTAAGAATAGTAAAGAACTAAACAATGCACTCATTATGCAATCTCTCTCCTTTTTTTTTCCCCCT
>NW_026529184.1:0-3444 GCF_026262505.1 Trichomonas vaginalis G3 | reverse complement strand
ATTGCTACAGTTAAGTGGTAATGTCTGACTTTAGTAATGATGTTAGCTAATGGTGAGTCAGGCTTTGACACTAAACCTTTTCCGGCGAAGTCGTCGCAAACGAGCAGAGTGTTTGAAGGATACTTTTTGAAGGGGTATTTTGAAAGTTTTGACAGAATGTAGTTTGTAAGTCGTTTCATATCGTAAACTCCTGAGTATTGACGTAAGTGGTGTTTGTCAATAATTCTTTCCATCTCTTCTGAAGTCTTTTGCATTCCTGACTGTATAAATTCAACGATGGCATAATATTTCCTCTTACGTCGAATGTAACGTTGAAGAAATTCAATGAGTTCGCTATCTGGAACTTTAACGACAGAGGCTTGAACTTTTGACATAAATGTTTTCGCTGTTGAGTCCATAGAGTCTGAAGTTGCTGATATAATGATTTGGTCATAATATGAATCTTGACCTAAACGCTCTGTTATGAGTATATGACGAATGAGGTTAAATGTCTTACCTGACCCCATCTTTCCACAATAGAAATAAACACCATTTGAACAGAACTCATAGTCCTTACTGAAAGGAAGAATGAGAGAAGAGTTAAGTTTGTCTGTAGTTTCATTCATGTCTTCATCTACGTCATGTATTAAATGCTTCATTTTATCTCCATTAAAAATGCAAGTCAGAAATATTCAGAACATAGCACCGAGTCTAACTGACAAGAGTATAAAGATATACTATGAACACGTTATGATGAAACCAACCAAAATTCAAGAAAGTCAGTATACTTATGAATATCCAAGACACTGGGTAGAGTATGTAGGAGGTGAGAAAGCTATTGAAATAAGACAAGTTAGAAGTATTCCAGCAGGAAGGACAATATTATTGAAGAACTTTAATGTTTTGAGTATAATGATGAGACAAAGAAGCAAGATAGTTTTCCTATTGCTGTGTATGTGAACCTAGACACAGGAGATGACATGAAAGTTTTTAACACAAAGCTTCAAACGGTAGTGAGAGAACAACTGACTGCGGAAGGACACCCATTACCTTCAGAAGTTACCATAGCGTATAATTTTGAAACAAATGCAATAGATTTTAAAGTCGTCTCTGCAAAGAAGTCAGGTTTTACATTTAATGAAGCAGATGTATATTCGAATGAAAACTTCAAAGCTATTGCATGGTTAGATAATGACGATTGCTTTAAGAAAATATTTAAATTCAGTGACTCAACGATGTCAATAGATGACCTTCGTGGAATGTTACCATCGACGTTTACAGTAGAAGGTTCAGCAGGATTGCTTACAAGATTGTCAATTGGTGGTATTTGGTCTCGTGAGAACATTGTTATAAAATCCAGTATAAGTGAATTTGCTGAAGAATCTATATTATGTCTTTCAAACTATATGTATTCGCCGCCGAAGCATTATAGTATAACAAACTTTGTCAGTAAGTTTAATATAAGACTTGTTGAACCTTCTTCAATGAAAGATGTTGTGCTACCCAAAGACGGAAAGGATGGACTCATTATTGAGATGATTTTAATAGCATATTAAATGAGCTTGTTTTTAAAGGTCATTCATGATGAAATAACTGTTGTAGAAGATGTTAGCAATTGTTCAGACATTTTGAAGCGTATAGATGAGATAAGAAAGAAGTTTATGAATGAGAATGTTTATGTTTCATTGACTTTCTCCAGTAAAGAGAACTTTTATGAGATAATATTGAAGAGAGATGATTTTAATATGGTGTAAATGGTAGCTTGGGCAGCTTTAGGCGCAATGGGAACAAAAGCATTAGCATTTGGAGCAAAAGCACTTGGGGCTTATGACGCAGTAAATAAAATGAGTGGAGGAAGAGTTTCGAAGACATTAGATGCAAATAAAGGAAAGATTGGAGGCTGGGTTGCAAAGAAGTTAAGATTAAATAAAATAGGGCTCATAAATAAAGCATCCAATTTGGTTGCGACTGAGTCAGAAAATGCTTTAGGAAAGGACGATGAGTTTGCAAAACATGCAAAAGACTTTAATGACCAGATGAAAGGTGAAACAATGCATTTAAATAGAGTCGATGGAACTAAAGAAAATGTTTCTTCTCCACCAGTAGTTCTTCCGTATGGTCCCTATGGAATGTATGGAAACCCTTACGAAAGACCATTTGACCCATTGACTGGTGGAAGTAACTGGTATCATTACGGACGAAGAAGAAAGACAGTTAAGCTGGAGACAGACGTGAAGAAAGCAACTAAAAAGAAACCAAGGAAGAGAGTTATAAAGTAATGAATTCAACAGACCCAAAGGGTCAGAGCCGCTTTGCGGCTAGGGTGAAAAAAGAGGTGAAAAAAGAGGTGAGATTTCACCACTTCACCTAAATTTATTTTTTCACCTCTGACAACGTTTATTTTTAAGTTTATTTTATTATTTAGCGAGAACGTTTATTTTTATGTAAATGACAGAACAAAAATATAACATTTCTACTCAGCAGGAATGAGACCCTTACTGACTATGTATTCGTTTAATGCTTGATGAAAACAATGGTACATATTATCGTATGGGTATACACAACGTCTGTTTCCATCGTCGTCGTATATGTAGAGCTCAAATCCAGTCCAACCTTCTTTTGTACAATATGTAGCTTTATTTAAGTATGCATTTATGTAGATAAGGCAATTTTCTTCATCGCTCCAGAAATAATTTTTCGTCATTGTTGAAATAGTTTTCGTTCCTCTGCGACCATAAGGAATGTATGCAATGAACTTTGCGTCATATGGGATTGTAATATATTCAGGGTTTCTTTCATCGTCAATGGGTCTGTCTTTGTTAAAATGCATGTTTCTCAGTTTTACTTGAGTTTTGAATAGTTCACGGAAACGTTCTGGGAAAGAGTCATAGTAAATGTAGTCGGACATGTCTTTGTAATGAAATAAAAAATTTAAAAAAATAAAAATAAGGTTATTTTTATTTAGTGAGGACGGTAGTGAAGTCGTTAGTGAAGTCGTTAGTGAAGTAGTTAGTGAAATCGTTAGTGAAATCATTTATGTGTCAGATGGTTTTGTAAATATTTAAGGTTAAGTTGGTGTTATGGTTGTGTTGTAAAATATACGTTAACGGTTTTGTAAAGTGTCAAACCGTTAACTTGGGTAAGGTGGAACGCAGTGCCGCCGTACACGACTTAGCCATACTAACTAAAGTATTGAAAAATAATGTTTATGTTAGCATGTTAGATCTAACACGTTTTCTAACCACTTTTCTAACATCGTAGAAAACTCATGAAAACAATTTATTTTTGACACTTTCACAAAAAACATAAAAAAGTGAAGTTAAAATGAGATGTTTACTGAACTGGTTGGATGTCGCCTTCTGTAGTTATGTAGAATGGTTGACCCGAGAAGTGAAGGAGACCCTTGAGAATTTTATTAATTCGTGGAATTGGACTCTCTCTGTTTGGAAGTTGTATCAAGACGCT
>NW_026529183.1:0-5112 GCF_026262505.1 Trichomonas vaginalis G3 | reverse complement strand
AACATTGGTCTTACCCTCAGTTCGCAAAGGCAGTCCTTGACAACTACAACAATTCTTCTCCGAAGTCAAATCGAAAGTTGTGGTTTACTATGAGAACATTGACGCACTCATGACGAACGAAGAAGGATACAACAAACTCATTGAAATGGGAATGGTCGGTGAAAAGATGGGTCAATTCAAATTGGACAAAATTTTCACCGAAGTTCATGTCCTCTCCAAGCGTAAGTACTGGGGCATACTTGAAGACGGCACAAAAATAAAACATTGCATGAAAGTAAAAAATTTTTATTCGAATTTGAATCGGACAGGTCGAGTTACACCATTCTTGGTCTCAAACTCATATATAACCTGTTTGTCTGTATTTTTCGTCGACTATGGCACGAGACACGAACATTGACCAAACGTACAAAAAGTGTCATTTCGGATGGTCCCGCAGCCAATCGCATTCGAGCACTTCGAAGAAGCCTTACGTTCCAAGGGAGAGGGTGTCTGGTGCAAGGGAGAGGTCATGAGACTCTACGAGCAGTACATCCTCAATGCCTGGGAGGACAAATCGTCCTTGGAATGGCAATTCTACCAACTCCTCTGGGACGACCTCCTACGCAACTGGGATGACGAAAAGAGTCCAATTCAGAGGTCAGGAACTACTTGTCCAAATTATCCTTAATTTAAGCCGCTTACGCAACTAAAAAACTTAAATTTACTTGGGGTTTCCCCCTAAAATAAAATTTTTTTACTCTTAGAACCACTCGAGGTTCTCCTTACGGTTGTTGAGCTTGTCACCGTCAATGTGTCTGACCTCGTCTTCTTGTCTGGATTTGGAACCCATTGCATACCGACAAGCCTTCCCATGGAAATTGTACCGTAATTCCGAAGGGTAAGGTTCAAGTGTCCCAAGTTGTTGAGGACTGGGGTAAGAACCTTGCCTGTCTCCTTGTTGCGGATTTGGTATGGGTAGGGTTGGGAAATTTCGTAAGTGTCATCGGCAACAAGGGTTGCCCAAACTTCCTCTTCTTCGTGTTTCTCTTCTTCCTCTTCTTCCTCTTCCTCTCTTCTTCGTGTTTCTCTTCTTCCTCGACAATTCCTTCTTCAATTCTGTGTTCACGAAGTACGGTGTTGCATGTTCTGTCCTTTCCGAGTACCTTCCAGATGGCGTCTATCTCTTCGAAGAAACGGTAGATGAGTCTGGCAAGGTCTCGGTTCTCTCTCGCGTAAATGCGCAAGGTTTCCGTCAAATCATTCAGGCATTTCTCATTGGAAGCTTGGTTCATGAGGACATCGGCTTTGAGCTTGGTCATCTCTTCCATAAGACTACTTTGGAGAGTCTTCACGGTGTTTGACAGATGAGCTTTCAATTGGGCAATTTGAATTTGAACTGGGCGCTTTTCTGGCAACCTTGAAAGGACATCTGCCATTGAGTTTGGCTTCGGTGCTTGTTCGGACATCGAAAAAATGAAGTGGTTTGAGAATGGCGGTTTTACTTCAAAAAGCTTGTTATGACAGTTATGTCATACAACAAGTTTAAAATAATATCTTGTTCTTCTTCTGAACGTTTGTTGTCTCTTCCGATAAAAGTTTCGAACATGAGAACCAAAAAACGTTTTTTGAGATTGCGGAAGAGTTCAGGCAAACGTTCATATTCTGGATATGTTGGGAGCAGTTCAAAACATCTGAGCTGACTTTCGGACAAAATTGGGACAATGTCAGAAAATTCATCTTTGGTCGGACTGCTTGAAGGTAAGTCCCTTACATGTAAGTAGCTCTGGTAAAGTCTTCTCATTTCTGCTAACTTTTGGAGTATAGCTTCGTAGTTTAGAAGTTTCAATTTTAATTGTCTTATTCCACTCTTTACTTCTAAACGGTAACTATCCATGAGGTCAAGAGTAGCTTTGGTAGCTTTAAGTGGAGCTATCTGTTCCTTGACTCCTGCAATTTTGGTTGCAATTGTGGTTTGAGCTCCTTCAAGTTCGCCGTCTATGTCGTTCTCAACGCCTTCAACCATGGCTTGAAACTCTTCATCGTCCATTGAGATTGGTGTGGGACGAATTTAACTTGCTTCATTCAAAAAATGAAAAAAATGTTTTTACTCAAAGCGTGCCATGTATATGGCTATAAGAAACTTACCAGAAGGCTTCTTCTTCACATGAGTCTTTGGCAACTTGAGTGTTGGTGTTGGAGTTGGGTCTGGAATTTCAATTCTCTCTCGAGCGCAACAACAGATGTCAGAATAACATTCCCCACTGTCTTTCTTGCCACCATAAATTGTGTATTGACCGAACTTGCATTTGCAGGAAGACCGGTCAATACAAGGTTCACAGTTGAAATAGTTGTACACAAACCTGTTGAGTACGAGTGTGAGTAAAAACATAAAAAAAGTGAAGTTAAAATGAGATGTTTACTGAACTGGCTGAAGAATTGGTTGGATGTCGCCTTCTGAGGTTATGAAGAACGGCTGTCCAGAGTAGTGAAGTAGTGCTCTGAGAATTTGTGTAATTCGTGGAATTGGGCTCTCACGATATGGAAGTAGTATCCAAGGACGTTTCATGAAGAACTTCAAGAGGGCTTCTTTCTTCACATCCTTAATATCATCGAATGCAGTGCCTTCTGGAACTTGAATTGCAACACCTGTTTCAATTTCCAACTTTAAGACACTATTCTTGGACAACCAGAAGCCAATGGACTTGCTTGGTTTGCACTTGCTGAGATATTCCTTCACGGTTTCATTTACCTCAATTAGATAAATTGCTTCGTCTAAGGGGTCAAGCTCCATACTGAGTCAGTACAATATTGTACTTTTTCAAGACAATGTTGTACTTTTTCAAGACAATGTTGTACTTTTTCAAGACAATATTGTACTTTTTCAGAACAATGTTGTACTTTTTCAGAACAATGTTGTATAAATTCAGTACAATGTCTCTCAAATTTGAGTACAGCTGTACTTTTTCAGAACAAGTCTTGAACTTTTTCAGAACAATGTTGTACTTTTTCAAGACAATGTTGTACTTTTTCAAGACAATGTTGTACTTTTTCAAGACAATGTTGTACTTTTTCAAGACAATGTTGTACTTTTTCAAGACAATGTTGTACTTTTTCAAGACAATATTATATTGTTTTCAGAACAAAGACGGTTAAGACACAAACGAATGTCCGACGTCCCACCTACTGAACCCGTTCCACAGCCAGAGGAACAGCATGCTCCAGCACCACAACAGTCTCCTCAGCAACCTCAGTTCCAACAAGGACCTCCGAATTACTACCAATTTCCACCTCAAGGTTACTACCCACCACAAGGCTTTCCAAACTACCCACCACAAGGCTTTCCAAACTACCCTCCTCAACCCATGCCTTACTTCCCTAACCCTTGGATGTTCATGTCAAACCCTCCACCCCAATTCCAATCTCAATCCCAATCGAAGAGAGACCAAGAGTTCGAAGAAGGTCTGAACCGTTTACGCAAAGAGTATGCCACAGCCCCTATGGAAGATGACAGGCTTTCAGTCTCTTCCCTAAGGTCGACCAATTCGACTCGTACCACAGATTCGGTTCGTGACCGTGAAGACTACCTCAAGCAGTCTGAGAGACTCTTCATCTTACAGCCATTTACAGTTGGAGCTCTCAAGAACATGCGCAATTACGAAGGTCAGACACCAGCTGGAGACCGCAAAACAGACGTACTCGCAAGAGCAGTCCAACTGGTCAAGACAAAGACTGAGATAGTCGACTTCATTCTTGCAGCTTGCCCATACAAGTAAAAAAATAAACAATTACGAGTTAAACTTTTTACTCTTTCTTTTCTGAGTTGTTTAGAGCTGGTTTCTCTTGTAGAAACCTTTCGTACTCTTCCATGGTCATGTAATTGCGAATTTGGTACGCAATTCCAGGTTCGTTGTTTTTGAACCTTACGTATGTAACGCTTCCATCCTCCTCAGGGAAGTAAGCTGCTAACATCTGACCAAGTTTTCTCGGTGACTCGGAGCTCATAAAAATGTCACTTTTTAAACGTTAAGTTTTTAGTCTTATTTTACCCTTTGTTTACCCTTTGTTTGTCAAGGTAGTATTGGAGTGCAATTTCTCCAAATTCTCTGTGTCGGAGTTCTTCAGCATTTTCCAAGGTGTACCTGGAGAACTCAAAGAAGTTGTCAAGAACATACTGCCATGCTGCTCTTCTGAGTTCGTCGGTATTTTGGAAGTGTTGCACCTTCGAGTCTTCGGACATGAAAAAATGACACTTTTTCAGCAAAAATATATTTTAGGTGAAGAGGTGAGATTTCACCTCTTTTTTCACCTGTTTTTTCACCTCATGAATTTTCATGAATTTCTTCGTAAATGTTTTGTCGAAACTTCATCGTAAATGTTTTGTCGAAACTTCATCGTAATGAGCGTAAATCAGACAAAAATATATTTTAGGTGAAGAGGTGAGATTTCACCTCTTTTTTCACCTCTTTTTTCACCTCATGAATTTTCCCGAAATAAAAAATAAAGTTGGTTTTTTTAAAAAAATATTTTTTTATTTTTATTGTAAGAACATGTTAGCAACAACAGCACCAAACTCTTTAGTCATGAACCCAACTTCAATGTTAGTAGAGATGAAAAGCTTCATTCCTTCTTCATATACTTTCGAAACAAAAATCCAGAAGATAAAGCAAGAACTTCTCCAAGGAGATTTAGATTGCACTGCAAAAGATGAAACAAATGAACAGTATCTTTATGAAATGCAGGATATTATTGACCATCTACCTAAACTTCCTGAAATCCAACAACAAAAGCTCACTATTCCTGAATTCGATGAAATAGAAGTCAAAGCGACTGACTCAGTAGAAATAAAGAAGTTCATACGAAAGGTAAATTATGAATTCCTTGGTTTTCATTGCAACCATAAGGTTATGGACAAAGATTGCGATATGGTATATAAGAACATCTCTGACCTTTACAAATCCGAAGAATTTAAGACCTACGACAACTTTGTTTCGTTAGTTGCAAAATGTGTATGGCAGATAAGAGATAAAGATAGAAGAGGTAAGATATGGAATGAACAAATAAGACCCGCAACTTTTGAGTTAAAGAGAGCAATTGACGCCTTAGTTGTTTTAGCAGGTAAGGTTTCAATGTACA
>NW_026529182.1:0-8480 GCF_026262505.1 Trichomonas vaginalis G3 | reverse complement strand
TGGGCTTCTCCTCGTTATGCATGGCATGTTTACAGACTTCTTGACGAAATTCATAGACAAGAACGTGGAGAGATGGAAAAGAAACTTCAAGCAAAAGATGAAGTCATTGAATCCAAAGACAAAAGCATACAGAAAAGAATACCACGTTCGGTACCAAAAGGAAAGGAAAAGAGTTATAAGTATATGATATATACTGAAGAGTTGGAGAAAGAAGAAGATAGAGATATGGTTATGTTGCATTTAGTCAGAAGAAACAACAAAAGCTTTTATGACCTTGCTAAGATTTACAAATCTGACAGAAACTGGTTCTATCGTGAAAACTTACCGATTTCAATGACACCGAATGAGCAAATAAAGGAAATTGTCAAAAATACTCTTCCTCAAACACACTATGACATCAAAGGTTGCACAATACTTACATTCAAAGAAGACTTAACATTACTGAAGGAAAAAATAACAGAATATTTCGATAACTTCAAAGAGGAAGAATAAAAAAATCTAAGCTAATTTTTTTTTTTTATAAAATTTTATCTCATATGAAAGAACATGAATTTAGAATATTCGGAACTCATGACAGAAGAAGAGAACGAACAACATGTAAAAGATTATGCAAAATTTCTGAAGACATACAAAGCATTTAAACAATATCTAAATGCTTCTAAAGATTATGCAAAATTTCTGAAGGTATATAAAGCTTATGAAAAAGCGTATGAAAAGTTTATACATTGGGGAATTGTTGTAAAATATCGATATGAAGACTAACCAAAAATATATTTTTGCTTAAATGACGTCAGGGTCAATTTCTTCAACCATTTCACTTCCTTCGTCAATGTCAATAGAAGCTTCTTCAACCTTTGGTAAGAACTTTTGTATAACATCTTTGTTCGTTATTGTTTTCAGAGATGAAGAATAATATTTCACATTTGTTTCACCCTTCTTATATTCTTTCTGTTCGGAAAGATTCATAGCAATACTGAAGAAGTCAATGTTGGAGTTCTTTATAATAGTATAATGAGTATCTTTGACATTCACGAAGAAACCTTTTGTTTCAAAACTACTGCTAACTCTTGTGAAGTATAACGTTTGCGGTCAATGACAATAGCTAATGGTCTGACATACTGACCAAACTTAGATTCTTTCACAAACTTCTTGTTAAAGATAACATTGACGTTTGAAGCATTATTGAACTCATTCTTGATGACAGTAGCGAGAGCATTGTATGAAAAGAACTTGCAATCTTGCATGTGTTTCATTAAAATAAAAATATTAAATTATTTTGAAAAATAACTTAAAAAAATCTAATCTAATTTTTTCAAAAAATATTTTTTTATTTCCTACTAAAGATGTATCGGAAGTTGTCTAAGTTAGAACACTCGGAAATAAAACAACTTCTTACAGAAGCTAATATAGATGTTGCAAAGCATTACACAACAAACAAAAAGGCACTCGCTGACATCCTCAATGACTATAATGGTGAAATAACTTATGATAGAATTCATGAGTTCATAAAGCCGCAACGCGGCGAGGACGAAGTCCATGCAAGAGCATTTCCTTTAAATGACGTTGCTATTGACTTATATCATAGACGTTCAATACCTCATGAAGTAAGAAGAGAAATGTTTGACATAACAAATGCAAACGTTGGTCATACTCGTAAAGCTCTTTCACATGACGTTCGTCAAGAGATGTTTGACATAACAAATGCAAACGTTGGTGAAACAAGAAGAGCTGTACCACATGAAGTAAGAAGAGAAATGTTTGACATAACAAATGCAAACGTTGGTGAAACACGAAAGAGAGATGACACACTGAAACAACAGAGAAGAGAGATGTTTAAAAGTGCTATAGAACAAGTTCGCAAAGCTAATAATGTCATTCGTTCCATTGACGACAAACCAAAAGAAGGTGAGAGATGGTTAAAGAAAGATGAAGAAAATAGGAAGAGGAATGTGAAGTCAGGCAATAGACTCATTGACTTTAACATCGAAGCTTTAGATGAACCAAACAGAGACTACTTACACAAACATTTCGGTAAGGTTTTCATGAGACTCTTAGAGAAAATTAAAATAAACTCCCAACAGAGATGGATGGTATGTTATAAACTTGGTGGAAAGTATGAATGTTCTACGTTAAACCTCAATAATATTGGAACATTACTACATCAGCTCTTGAAGGAGAACTTTATATCAGAGATAGAAGCAAATGCTGCAGGTATTGTTGAAATGCACTATGACTTCTTCTTGACAAACATAAAGAATCTTACGAAATAAAGATGTATGATTTAACAGAATATGAAGGCTTAACGATGTCAGATGTAAAGAAAGGCAAACCAAAAAAGAGACCATATAGAGATGAAAGCACACTGACAAATGACCAGAAAGCCATTTTGGAAGCTCTTAAGCAAACAGGAAACCCAGCACTTATAGAAAGCTTTTGGAAAGATAATGGTGAAAAGAAGTTTTATAAGAAGAGAAGCGGTCAGTTCTGGAAGTATCTTTGCACATTACCTATAAATCTTGAACGCTACCAAATCTTCAATGAACTGAACAAAAGAACTGCAACACTTATGACAGAGACAATTGTTTCGTTTATGCTTGCATTCAGGCTGGAGTAAATGAAGAAACTATTGACCACATGAGAGAAGTCATTCGTGTTAGAGACTTTCCTCAAAGTAAAGTACAAGAAATTTCTGACGCAACAGGTATAGCATTTAATGTTACCATTGGTTATTTCAATGACTCAAGACATAATGAAATAAAGAGATATATACCAAAAGAATGCGAAACTGTTAGAACTATTGACTTACTTCTTGTTGAAGACCACTACATGCTAAATGAAAGACTTCCAATGACAACATATTTCATTCGAAACTATAAAGAAATTCTCAAAGCTTGTGGTGGAATGAACATTGAGAAACAGATGAAGATTTATACAAAGAGAGAAGATAAATATGTAGTTCGTTATGATAGAACAACACCGTTATGGGATGTTATGAAAACATTGTGGGAGTGCAAATATTTCGAACCTATTTCTTATGGAGAACTTTTCACATATACTACTGACTTATATAAACAGAACCTTGCACCATTTAAAGATTTGACATATGCTCCAAAGTATTGTGTACAACTGAAGAAGAAAGCAGAGTCAAAAGAAGTAAATAAAGCTAAATGTAAATTCATACCTGAGCACGTTTTCTTTGCTGACTTTGAGTGTAGTACGGATGGCTTTCATAAAGCTTTTAACATCTGTTATGACAGTGAAGATGGTTCAGTTAGTGAAAGTATTTGGGGTCAAAACTGTGCAACAGAATTTTTGGAAAGACTTCCTGACAAGAGTTTAATATATTTCCATAACCTCAGTTATGACATAAACTTCATCTTAAGACACATGACAGAAGTGAAAGGAACTCCCATCATTAAAGGTTCACGAACAATGCAAATAACTGGTTTATATAAAGGACGGGCAATTATTATAAAAGACTCTTACAGTGTTATAAATAAGAAGCTTAAACTATTTCCTGCTATGTTTAACTTACAAACAGGACCGAAAGAAGTATTTCCATATAACTACTACAGCAGTGTTTTGTTAGCAAATGACAACAGAACTGGTGTCATTTCTGAAGCATGTAAGTTTATCCATGATGCAGATACATTTATGAAGAACATAGATTCCATCAAAGGTTGCAGAATAGATGAAAACCACTTCGACTTAGAAAAATATAGCACGTTTTACTGCAAACAAGATGTAAGAATTTTAAGAGAAGGTTTTGTAAAGTTCCGCAATGACTTATTGAAAGAGTTTGATTTAAACGTTTATGACTACGTTAGTATTTGTTCTATTGCTAACAAATTGTTTGAGAACAGAGTATACTTCCCGAATGGAAATCTTTATGACCTCTCAAATAAACCAAGAGAATTTATTTCGAGATGCATTCAAGGTGGAAGATGTATGTTGTCAGATAACATGAAACAAAAGAGCAAAAAGAAACTCATTGCTGACTTCGACACTGTTTCATTATATCCTTCAGCTATAGCAAGACTTTATACTTTAGAAGGTATTCCAAAAGTATTGAAGGAAGAAATGTTAAGCACAGAGTATCTCATGAGACATTTATTCGATGACGACCAAAAGGAACCCATTGGTGAAAAGTTTATGTCTGGCTTCTTTGTTCTCATTAAGATAACAGAGATTGGTATACCCAGACACTTTCATTTAATAGTTTGCGACCCTGAACTAAATCCAGAACTTAACGTTCCAAGAAGTTCAAACACTTGCTGTCTCATGTATGTTGACCATATAACATTACAAGACCTCATAAAATATCAAGGTGTCAAATGTGAAGTGTTGCAAGGATACTATTACGATGGAAACAGAGATATGAGAATAAGAGATGAAGTAAAGAAGTTGTTTGAGTTAAGGTTAAAGTATAAGAAAGAAGAAAACCCCTTACAAGAAATTATAAAACTCATTCTGAACAGCATTTATGGCAAAACTATTCTATCTCCTATTGAGTCAAAAATAACCATAGTAGATGACAAAGATGCTATAAGATATGCTATAAGAAATTACAACCATATAGTGAAGTTCGAAGGTTTGGATGGTTCAGATAAAACTATTTTCAAGCTAACGAAAAGCATTTGCAGACACTTTAACTTCTGTCCACTTGGTGTTAATATTCTGTCTATGTCAAAACGTATTATGAATGAAGTATTCTGTACTGCAGAGGACATGGGACTTCAAATCTTTTACCAGGATACCGACAGTATGCACTTATATAATGAAGACATCCCAAAGCTTGCAGCAGAGTTTAAGAAGAGATATGGTCGCGAACTTATAGGAAAGAACCTTGGTCAATTTCATAGCGACTTTGCAGAAATAACACCTGGAAAACAAAGTTTAGCTTATAAAAGTATTTTCTGTGGAAAGAAGACCTACATAGACTTACTCACTAACGATTTAAATGAAGTTGCATTTCACTGCAGAATGAAAGGCGTGAAGCAAGATGTTATTGCTTTAACCGCTAATGAAATGTTTCCTGAAGCTATACAATGCTATTACAATGAAGATAAGAACATTCACATACCTGTTGGAACATATGACAAAGACTCTGAGTTCAGTTTAATGAAACTTTACAAAGCACTTCATGATGGTCAAGAGATTGCATTCGACTTATGTAAGTCATGTCAACCTTGCTTTGCTGAAAAGTTCAACTTTTCAATAACGACTAAAACAAGCTTTATTCGTAAGTTGAAGTTCTGAGGTCATTTATTTTTGTCAGCAATGAGGTCATTCGTGATAAAAATAAAGCTAGCGTAGATTTTACAATACTGCGATGGTAGAGTTTAAGAGTTGTGCTTCAATGTAGAGACAGTCCTTCCCATCTGGAGGCAAGAACACTGGACATTTATGGTCATGAGTGGAGTACATGTCTATCCAAAACTCACGATTGAAGCCAGTTAATTTATAGTATTTAGGGTTAGGAAGTGGTGAAGTTCTTGTATGACCAATGAACTCATTTTCAACGCCTTTGGCTATATTAGAGTAAAGTATTGCTTGCTTTCTATCCCAAATGCCAGGTGTTACAATCTTTGAAAATTCATTTTTCCTCGGAAGCATTGCATCATAATTGAAAACATTCTTAAAATCATCACTTGGTTCGGAGATTTGAAATCTTATACGTAATGGATTTTCTTTCTTTTTAGCGACTTCATTGAATGGTGAGAATACAATGAATTGACAGTCATGAGTTCCATCTTCATTTTCATTAAATTCATAATGAAAGTCTATAAGTTGTGGCTGACTACCTTCTTCTTTCAGTTGTGCAAGAAACTCACGTAAAGGCTGTAAAGTTTGTACTTCAATGTTGAACTTTTTCTCGAACATCTCATTAAATGAAATCATACATTGTTGCAATGTTGTATCGTCTTTAAAGTATTTGTATATGTGAATGTTTTGGGCGCTTAAAGACTGTTCGTCATTTTCTATCTCGACTTGAAGTATAAAGTCAACCTTTCTGAAAGCACGTGTTATATACATAGATGTTATGCCAATGTACTTCTCTTCATTTATGTTCACAATCCAGTCTGTTGGAAACTTAAACGTTACTCTGTTCCCCTTTATTTTGACGTCAGGGTTTTCACTACTGAACGCAACAGATAAAGGTATTTGTCTATACATTTAATTCGGATAAAAATAAACCATTTACTCTTTCTTTGCTTCAGCTTCTTTAGCTTTTGCTTGCTTCTTCTCTAGCTTTTTTCGCCAGCAAACGTGGGTTTTCTGTCTTCCAGCAGCTAATGCAGCAAGTTGTTTTTCACTAAGTTTTCTCTTTGGTCTCTCTGGCTTTTGTTCTTGTTTTTGTTCCTTCAGTTCGGATAAAATTTGCTCACGAATTTCTTTCTTCAATGCTTCAACATCTATGACCCCTTGGGTCTTGTCCGTAGGGCTTGTCTGAGTCATTTGACTGCAGATAAAAAACAAAATTAAAACTTTAACCGATGTAAAATGAGCTTGTCAAAATCAGAGCGAGAGTCTATTATATTAAATGACGCAAGAGGAATACAACATCCTTTCTATTATGTAAGTCAGAGTAAAGATGGTAAAATATACGTAAGAAAAAGAAAGGTTCCATTAGCGAATGCAGAGAGCGACAACATTAAGGTGCATGGCAAGGGTGAAGTCCACGAAGCCCATATAAAACCTTCTGTTCAAACTGAAAAGTCAATAGAACAAGAAGAAAAGAAGCCAGATGTACTTTCAATAACGAACCAAGAGCTTATTGCAAAGTTCGTGAATTTCATTGAAAAACAAACCGAGTCAAAGAACCCTGACCCGCCAGTGAAAGAAGTTGAGACAAAAGAGAATGTACAGTTCATTGAAAATGTCAAGAAACAACTTCCACCACGAATGCCAAGAAGAAGAGTGAGAATAATGAAGTAAATAGATATTTTTATCGAAGTAAATACATGCAGAACGAACAGTTAAACGAATTTACTCCAGCAGAGCATATTCATCAGATTCGCTCATATTTCGATATCATAGACAATGCAGTTCAAATTGGTGACACTAATAGAAAATATTCTGACGCAAAGATTCCATCACAACCTGGAACTGCTAAAGATAACACATGGGTAACATTCAATCTCTCACCTCCTGGTGAAAATATGTTGGACCTTTACAATACATTCATTACGTATAAAATGGAAGGTCAATTTATTGCAGATAAAGAAATTGGTTCAGGTTCCAATAAAACAAACCCACCAGGATTTTGGATTGGTTTCGATGACGCTTTCTATGCAGTTGCTGGATATCAAATCCTTGCAAATGGTCGTATCGTATATTCTCAAGACAACGCAAGAGAAGAAGCATATATAACTTCAAACTCACAAACTACCGAACAAATAAAGAAAGTAGATGTTTTCTCAAAGACTCGACATGAAGATGTATGGAGTCATTCGGGAACATGCAGAACAGGACAAATTGTTAGTGGTCCAATTACAGCAGGAAAATCATTTGATTTTAAGCTTCGTTTAAGAATTCCTGTTAGAAGATTCCTTCCATTAGAAGCTATTCGATTTATTCCAGCTTTTGCAGGAAACATTCAGCTTAAAGTAAAGTTCAGTAGCGACGCCTTACAATGCACATCTATATCTGTAAATGATATCATTGCTTTCAATCCAACTCTTAAAGTTGCATTTGCTTCAGATTCAAATCCACCGACAAATAAATTTGTTCCATGGAATGAACCATTCACTATGATAACGAAGGCAGTAGAAGCTAGTGGAACAGTTACTATTACAACTGTAACCCAGCAACTATTTCGAACAAAGATGGATTTTAATGAATGTTTCATTCATCCAAAGTCATTCTCTTTAGACCCTAACATTTATACAGAACTTGTAGAACATTATACAAACGAGGCTTTATGTTTTCCTGTTAAAGTTATGGATTGGATTCCTATGGACGGTTCATTCTCAAAGAATACAGATAGTTCAAGTGCAACATTTACAGCAGCTTATACGCCTATTAATGTTAAAAGTATTTGGGCACTATTTAGAAAGAAAGACAACTATTATGTTAATTTTGAGAACCCTAAGTTTAAATATCTTCAGCTTTCCATGGGAGCTTATGGAAATATGCCTGCAGAACCTGAAAAATCATATGGACCTGTATTTTATGAAATGGTTGCGAACGCTGCAATACAAACAATGATATGATAGGATTTAATGAAGATGTTATGAGGTCATTGGTGGATGATGGTAGTGTGGAACATAAATGGGATAGCTATGACAACACACATTTCTTATGTGGTTTTCCAACAGAAGTGGACTTTTGCTTCCAGCAAGGTCAAACATCTACTGCTCCAATAACATACAAATTGTCTGTTAAAGGACCTATTGAACTAGCAACTGAAAACGTACCAAAGCCACTTATTGGATTTATGAGGGATTGTTGCTTTGCCATTCAGGTGCGTGCTAATG
>NW_026529181.1:0-12162 GCF_026262505.1 Trichomonas vaginalis G3 | reverse complement strand
CGTTGTGTAACTGCTGGAAGTCGACAAATCCATCTTGAACCCATTTGTCTCAATGCTGTATTGTTCATTTCATCTCAGTAAAAAACTTTACATTCCCCACGTTTGAGGCGTTGAGGTTGGTTATTGTTTACCCATTGTTGTGCATGGTTATATCCTCTGTTAAAGAATCTTTCACCTTGGTCCATATAGTGTCCTGCTTGGTTATAGTAGTCATTTGCTTTGTTATAATAGTTTCCTGCTTGTCTTCCTACATTGTCCATCCATCCTTGAACTTTTCCTCTGTTTCAGGATTTGGAATAAGATTTGTTGCATCTCGTGCTACATCCCAACCTTTCTGTACAGTTTGTATAATAGGTTGTGCTTTCTCTTTAAGTATACCTAATGTACTCAAAATCTTCCTTCCAACTCCAAATACACCTCTGGCTATTGTTCCAACTGCGGGCAAAAATCTGGATGCAACTCCTGCTAATGCGCCAAATAAACCCATTTCTTATAGGATAAAAAATGACGAATCCGAACAAGTACCCCTATGTTTCTAAAGCAACAAAGAAAGCACTCATGATAAAAATCTTTAGTTCAACACCAAATGCTTGGTTTATGGATATCTTGGAAAACATTCCGAGGTATAGAGAAGATGGACCACCATACTGGCTAATATTTGTCGGTCAAAACACAAGATACTGTGAAGCCATACCATTACAGTCCAAAGCTATTTTAGATATCTTAGCAGCTTTGACAATATTCGTTGACAAATACCATCCAACAAAACTGACATCTGACTGTAGTTAGTATGGGTTAGTTGGGTATGGTGGCACTGCGTTCCACCATACCCAATACTTGTGAATTTGACACTTTACGAAACCGGTAACGTATATTTTACAACACAAACACAAACACTAACTTAACCTTAAATATTTACAAAACCACCACCCACTTCACTTCACTAACGAACTCACTAATGTAAAAATAAACGTTCTCACTATCGTTCTCACTAACAACTTCACTAATGTTCTCATAAATTTTCCTCAATATCTTCATCATCAGTGTTAACCCTATTGTAGTCATACTTGAAGCCATAAACTTTCTCTAACTTCTTAACGTACAATTTACATAACTTACCTTCGTCATCGTATGGTTTAATGATATAACTATTTCTATCTTTATAAACAGTCAATGAAAAGTCAACTGGTCTCGGATGTATTTGAAAGAACATGTTATGCTCAGGAAGGAAGAATAAATGTTTAAATGTATGTTTGTTATACTGTGGAATTCGAATGAGTTGCTTTTGTTCTGTCATTTACATCCAAATAAAAATTTTCAGTAAAATAAAAATAAACTTAAAATTAATGATATCACCACCCTCACACGTATGAAAACATAGCAAAAAATAAATTTAGTGAAGTGGTGAATCTCACCTCTTTTTTCACCTCTTTTTTCACCCATTGAATTCATTGCTTTATAACTCTCTTCCTTTCTCCAACTCTTCTAACTTCTTCTTAAGTTCAGCAATGTTGTCCTCATGAAGTTTAATCTTCCTTAAATATTCCTTCTCTATCTAATGGTTGCTTTATCTTTCTAAACTGAACTCTACCATCCTTCATAGTATGAACGTAAAAACCTTCTGGAACCGCTCCTGATTTAATGTATTCTACCAAAAACTTTTGTTTCATTGCTTCAGTGACTTTAGTCGTCATTTCAATCAAATAAAAATTTTAATATTAAATAAAAATAACGTTATTTTTTCAGTAAGGAAACGCAGGAGTTTTACGATTTATTTGAGGAGTAGGTTCTGGTTTAAATGTTGGAGTCGGTTTAGGAGTTGACTTTTGAACAGGAGTTTGTACTTCCATAGGTTCAGGAGTCATTGAAGGTTTTGCTTGTGAAGGTGTTGGAGTTTGTTTAACTTCAGCTACTTCAGTATTATTTACAACATTTGCTTTATTTCTTTTCAACATCATAACTGCTCCTGCTGTAGCTAGCAAACCTAGTGGGAGACCATATCTTATATAAGGACTTGACCAAATGCTATTTTTGACAGGAGCTGGTGGAACACCTAACCTTGGTGAGACTGCTCTTTGCCATTGTGCAGCTCGTAAGAAATATTCAATAGGTGCTCCATAATCGTTTGGTAAAGTTTGTTTCATAGATGGTGAAGGTTCACGAGAGCTTGATGAAGAACTCATTTATAAGCTTTAAAAATAAACGTTCATCCTTTATTCCTCACTGTCGTCCGTGCTAAGTTATAGTCATCTAATCTTATTATTGGGATTCCATTAGCACGCACCTGAATGGCAAAGCAACAATCCCTCATAAATCCAATAAGTGGCTTTGGTACGTTTTCAGTTGCTAGTTCAATAGGTCCTTTAACAGACAATTTGTATGTTATTGGAGCAGTAGATGTTTGACCTTGCTGGAAGCAAAAGTCCACTTCTGTTGGAAAACCACATAAGAAATGTGTGTTGTCATAGCTATCCCATTTATGTTCCACACTACCATCATCCACCAATGACCTCATAACATCTTCATTAAATCCTATCATATCATTGTTTGTATTGCAAGCGTTCGCAACCATTTCATAAAATACAGGTCCATATGATTTTTCAGGTTCTGCAGGCATATTTCCATAAGCTCCCATGGAAAGCTGAAGATATTTAAACTTAGGGTTCTCAAAATTAACATAATAGTTGTCTTTCTTTCTAAATAGTGCCCAAATACTTTTAACATTAATAGGCGTATAAGCTGCTGTAAATGTTGCACTTGAACTATCTGTATTCTTTGAGAATGAACCGTCCATAGGAATCCAATCCATAACTTTAACAGGAAAACATAAAGCCTCGTTTGTATAATGTTCTACAAGTTCTGTATAAATGTTAGGGTCTAAAGAGAATGACTTTGGATGAATGAAACATTCATTAAAATCCATCTTTGTTCGAAATAGTTGCTGGGTTACAGTTGTAATAGTAACTGTTCCACTAGCTTCTACTGCCTTCGTTATCATAGTGAATGGTTCATTCCATGGAACAAATTTATTTGTCGGTGGATTTGAATCTGAAGCAAATGCAACTTTAAGAGTTGGATTGAAAGCAATGATATCATTTACAGATATAGATGTGCATTGTAAGGCGTCGCTACTGAACTTTACTTTAAGCTGAATGTTTCCTGCAAAAGCTGGAATAAATCGAATAGCTTCTAATGGAAGGAATCTTCTAACAGGAATTCTTAAACGAAGCTTAAAATCAAATGATTTTCCTGCTGTAATTGGACCACTAACAATTTGTCCTGTTCTGCATGTTCCCGAATGACTCCATACATCTTCATGTCGAGTCTTTGAGAAAACATCTACTTTCTTTATTTGTTCGGTAGTTTGTGAGTTTGAAGTTATATATGCTTCTTCTCTTGCGTTGTCTTGAGAATATACGATACGACCATTTGCAAGGATTTGATATCCAGCAACTGCATAGAAAGCGTCATCGAAACCAATCCAAAATCCTGGTGGGTTTGTTTTATTGGAACCTGAACCAATTTCTTTATCTACAATAAATTGACCTTCCATTTTATACGTAATGAATGTATTGTAAAGGTCCAACATATTTTCACCAGGAGGTGAGAGATTGAATGTTACCCATGTGTTATCTTTAGCAGTTCCAGGTTGTGATGGAATCTTTGCGTCAGAATATTTTCTATTAGTGTCACCAATTTGAACTGCATTGTCTATGATATCGAAATATGAGCGAATCTGATGAATATGCTCTGCTGGAGTAAATTCGTTTAACTGTTCGTTCTGCATGTATTTACTTCAGATAAAAATATCTATTTACTTCATTATTCTCACTCTTCTTCTTGGCATTCGTGGTGGAAGTTGTTTCTTGACATTTTCAATGAACTGTACATTCTCTTTTGTCTCAACTTCTTTCACTGGCGGGTCAGGGTTCTTTGACTCGGTTTGTTTTTCAATGAAATTCACGAACTTTGCAATAAGCTCTTGGTTCGTTATTGAAAGTACATCTGGCTTCTTTTCTTCTGTTCTATTGACTTTTCAGTTTGAACAGAAGGTTTTATATGGGCTTCGTGGACTTCACCCTTGCCATGCACCTTAATGTTGTCGCTCTCTGCATTCGCTAATGGAACCTTTCTTTTTCTTACGTATATTTTACCATCTTTACTCTGACTTACGTAATAGAAAGGATGTTGTATTCCTCTTGCGTCATTTAATATAATAGACTCTCGCTCTGATTTTGACAAGCTCATTTTACATCGGTTAAAGTTTTAATTTTGTTTTTTATCTGCAGTCAAATGACTCAGACAAGCCCTACGGACAAGACCCAAGGGTCATAGATGTTGAAGCATTGAAGAAAGAAATTCGTGAGCAAATTTTATCCGAACTGAAGGAACAAAAACAAGAACAAAAGCCAGAGAGACCAAAGAGAAAACTTAGTGAAAAACAACTTGCTGCATTAGCTGCTGGAAGACAAAAACCCACGTTTGCTGGCAAAAAAGCTAGAGAAGAAGCTGAAGCAAAGAAGAAGCAAAGAAGCTGAAGCAAAGAAAGAGTAAATGGTTTATTTTTATCCGAACTAAATGTATAGACAAATACCTTTATCTGTTGCGTTCAGTAGTGAAAACCCTGACGTCAAAATAAAGGGGAACAGAGTAACGTTTAAGTTTCCAACAGACTGGATTGTGAACATAAATGAAGAGAAGTACATTGGCATAACATCTATGTATATAACACGTGCTTTCAGAAAGGTTGACTTTATACTTCAAGTCGAGATAGAAAATGACGAACAGTCTTTAAGCGCCCAAAACATTCACATATACAAATACTTTAAAGACGATACAACATTGTTGCAATGTATGATTTCATTTAATGAGATGTTCGAGAAAAAGTTCAACATTGAAGTACAAACTTTACAGCCTTTACGTGAGTTTCTTGCACAACTGAAAGAAGAAGGTAGTCAGCCACAACTTATAGACTTTCATTATGAATTTAATGAAAATGAAGATGGAACTCATGACTGTCAATTCATTGTATTCTCACCATTCAATGAAGTCGCTAAAGAAAAAAATCCATTACGTATAAGATTTCAAATCTCCGAACCAAGTGATGATTTTAAGAATGTTTTCAATTATGATGCAATGCTTCCGAGGAAAAATGAATTTTCAAAGATTGTAACACCTGGCATTTGGGATAGAAAGCAAGCTATATTATATTAAACTTAAGTAAGGCGAGTTGAAAATGAGTTCATTGGTCATACAAGAACTTCACCACTTCCTAACCCTAAATACTATAAATTAACTGGCTTCAATCGTGAGTTTTGGATAGACATGTTCTCCACTCATGACCATAAATGTCCAGTGTTCTTGCCTCCAGACCATAAGGACTGTCTCTACATTGAAGCACAACTCTTAAACTCTACCATCGCAGTATTGTAAAATCTACGCTAGCTTTATTTTTATCACGAATGACCTCATTCATGACCTCATTCATGACCTCATTGCTGACAAAAATAAGCCGCTAGCGGCAAGGGCGAAGCCCATGACCTCAGAACTTCAACTTACGAATAAAGCTTGTTTTAGTCGTTATTGAAAAGTTGAACTTTTCAGCAAAGCAAGGTTGACATGACTTACATAAGTCGAATGCAATCTCTTGACCATCATAAAGTGCTTTGTAAAGTTTCATTAAACTGAACTCAGAGTCTTTGTCATATGTTCCAACAGGTATGTGAATGTTCTTATCTTCATTGTAATAGCATTGTATAGCTTCAGGAAACATTTCATTAGCGGTTAAAGCAATAACATCTTGCTTCACGCCTTTCATTCTGCAGTGAAATGCAACTTCATTTAAATCGTTAGTGAGTAAGTCTATGTAGGTCTTCTTTCCACAGAAAATACTTTTATAAGCTAAACTTTGTTTTCCAGGTGTTATTTCTGCAAAGTCGCTATGAAATTGACCAAGGTTCTTTCCTATAAGTTCGCGACCATATCTCTTCTTAAACTCTGCTGCAAGCTTTGGGATGTCTTCATTATATAAGTGCATACTGTCGGTATCCTGGTAAAATATTTGAAGACCCATGTCCTCTGCAGTACAGAATACTTCATTCATAATACGTTTTGACATAGACAGAATATTAACACCAAGTGGACAGAAGTTAAAGTGTCTGCAAATGCTTTTCGTTAGCTTGAAAATAGTTTTATCTGAACCATCCAAACCTTCGAACTTCACTATATGGTTGTAATTTCTTATAGCATATCTTATAGCATCTTTGTCATTTACTATGGTTATTTTTGACTCAATAGGAGATAGAATAGTTTTGCCATAAATGCTGTTCAGAATGAGTTTTATAATTTCTTGTAAGGGGTTTCCTTCTTTCTTATACTTTAACCTTAACTCAAACAACTTCTTTACTTCATCTCTTATTCTCATATCTCTGTTTCCATCGTAATAGTATCCTTGCAACACTTCACATTTGACACCTTGATATTTTATGAGGTCTTGTAATGTTATATGGTCAACATACATGAGACAGCAAGTGTTTGAACTTCTTGGAACGTTAAGTTCTGGATTTAGTTCAGGGTCGCAAACTATTAAATGAAAGTGTCTGGGTATACCAATCTCTGTTATCTTAATGAGAACAAAGAAGCCAGACATAAACTTTTCACCAATGGGTTCCTTTTGGTCATCATCGAATAAATGTCTCATGAGATACTCTGTGCTTAACATCTCATCCTTCAATACTTTTGGAATACCTTCTAAAGTATAAAGTCTTGCTATAGCTGAAGGATATAATGAAACAGTGTCGAAGTCAGCAATGAGTTTCTTTTTGCTCTTTTGTTTCATGTTATCTGACAACATACATCTTCCACCTTGAATGCATCTCGAAATAAATTCTCTTGGTTTATTTGAGAGGTCATAAAGATTTCCATTCGGGAAGTATACTCTGTTCTCAAACAATTTGTTAGCAATAGAACAAATACTAACGTAGTCATAAACGTTTAAATCAAACTCTTTCAATAAGTCATTGCGGAACTTTACAAAACCTTCTCTTAAAATTCTTACATCTTGTTTGCAGTAAAACGTGCTATATTTTTCTAAGTCGAAGTGGTTTCATCTATTCTGCAACCTTTGATGGAATCTATGTTCTTCATAAATGTATCTGCATCATGGATAAACTTACATGCTTCAGAAATGACACCAGTTCTGTTGTCATTTGCTAACAAAACACTGCTGTAGTAGTTATATGGAAATACTTCTTTCGGTCCTGTTTGTAAGTTAAACATAGCAGGAAATAGTTTAAGCTTCTTATTTATAACACTGTAAGAGTCTTTTATAATAATTGCCCGTCCTTTATATAAACCAGTTATTTGCATTGTTCGTGAACCTTTAATGATGGGAGTTCCTTTCACTTCTGTCATGTGTCTTAAGATGAAGTTTATATCATAACTGAGGTTATGGAAATATATTAAACTCTTGTCAGGAAGTCTTTCCAAAAATTCTGTTGCACAGTTTTGACCCCAAATGCTTTCACTAACTGAACCATCTTCACTGTCATAACAGATGTTAAAAGCTTTATGAAAGCCATCCGTACTACACTCAAAGTCAGCAAAGAAAACGTGCTCAGGTATGAATTTACATTTAGCTTTATTTACTTCTTTTGACTCTGCTTTCTTCTTCAGTTGTACACAATACTTTGGAGCATATGTCAAATCTTTAAATGGTGCAAGGTTCTGTTTATATAAGTCAGTAGTATATGTGAAAAGTTCTCCATAAGAAATAGGTTCGAAATATTTGCACTCCCACAATGTTTTCATAACATCCCATAACGGTGTTGTTCTATCATAACGAACTACATATTTATTCTCTCTCTTTGTATATAATCTTCATCTGTTTCTCAATGTTCATTCCACCACAAGCTTTCAAGATTTCTATATAGTTTCGAATGAAGTATGTTGTCATTGGAAGTCTTTCATTTAGCATGTAGTGGTCTTCAACAAGAAGTAAGTCAATAGTTCTAACAGTTTCGCATTCTTTTGGTATATATCTCTTTATTTCATTATGTCTTGAGTCATTGAAATAACCAATGGTAACATTAAATGCTATACCTGTTGCGTCAGAAATTTCTTGTACTTTACTTTGAGGAAAGTCTCTAACACGAATGACTTCTCTCATGTGGTCAATAGTTTCTTCATTTACTCCAGCCTGAATGCAAGCATAAACGAAACAATTGTCTCTGTCATAAGTGTTGCAGTTCTTTTGTTCAGTTCATTGAAGATTTGGTAGCGTTCAAGATTTATAGGTAATGTGCAAAGATACTTCCATAACTGACCGCTTCTCTTCTTATAAAACTTCTTTTCACCAATTTTTCCAAAAGCTTTCTATCTGGGTTTCCTGTTTGCTTAAGAGCTTCCAAAATGGCTTTCTGGTCATTTGTCAGTGTGCTTTCATCTCTATATGGTCTCTTTTTTGGTTTGCCTTTCTTTACATCTGACATCGTTAAGCCTTCATATTCTGTTAAATCATACATCTTTATTTCAGTAAGATTCTTTATGTTTGTCAAGAAGAAGTCATAGTGCATTTCAACAATACCTGCAGCATTTGCTTCTATCTCTGATATAAAGTTCTCCTTCAAGAGCTGATGTAGTAATGTTCCAATATTATTGAGGTTTAACGTAGAACATTCATACTTTCCACCAAGTTTATAACATACCATCCATCTCTGTTGTGAGTTTATTTTAATTTTCTCTAAGAGTCTCATGAAAACCTTACCGAAATGTTTGTGTAAGTAGTCTCTGTTTGGTTCATCTAAAGCTTCGATGTTAAAGTCAATGAGTCTATTGCCTGACTTCACATTTCTCTTCCTATTCTCTTCATCTTTCTTTAACCATCTCTCACCTTCTTTTGGTTTGTCGTCAATGGAACGAATGACATCGTTAGCTTTACGAACTTGTTCTATAGCACTTTTAAACATCTCTCTTCTCTGTTGTTTCAGTGTGTCGTCTCTCTTCTGTTTCACCAACGTTTGCATTTGTTATGTCAAACATTTCTCTTCTTACTTCATGAGGTACTGAACGTCTATGATATAAGTCAATAGCAATGTCATTTAAAGGAAATGCTCTTGCATGGACTTCGTCCTCGCCGCGTTGCGGCTTTATGAACTCATGAATTCTATCATAACTTATTGCACCATTATAGTCTTTAATGAAGTCAGCGAGTGCTTTTTTGTTTGTCGCGTAATGTTTTGCAACATCTATATTAGCTTCTGTAAGAAGTTGTTTTATTTCCGAGTGTTCTAACTTAGACAACTTCCGATACATCTTTAGTAGGAAATAAAAAAATATTTTTTGAAAAATTAGATTACATTTTTTTTAAGTTATTTTTCAAAATAATTTAATATTTTTATTTTAATGAAACACATGCAAGATTGCAAGTTCTTTTCATACAATGCTCTCGCTACTGCCATCAAGAATGAGTTCAATAATGCTTCAAATGTTAATATTATCTTTAACAAGAAGTTTGTGAAAGAATCTAAGTTTGGTCAGTATGTCAGACCATTAGCTATCGTCATTGACCGCAAACGTTATACTTCACAAGAGTTAGCAGTAGTTTTGAAACAAAAGAGTTTCTTCGTGAATGTCAAAGATACTCATTATACTGTCATAAAGAACTCTAACATTGACTTCTTCAGTATTGCTATGAATCTTTCCGAACAGAAAGAATATAAGAAGGGTGAAACAAATGTGAAATATTATCCTTCATCTCTGAAGACAATAACGAACAAAGATGTTATACAGAAATTCTTACCAAAGGTTGAAGAAGCTTCTATTGACATTGACGAAGGAAGTGAAATGGTTGAAGAAATTGACCCTGAAGCTATTTAAGCAAAAATATATTTTTGGTGAAGAGGTGAGATTTCACCTGTTTTTTCACCTCATTCTCTCTTCGTTAATGTTGTCGTGACTTCTTCGTTAATGTTGTCGTGACTTCATTCTTCCTCTTTGAAGTTATCGAAATATTCTGTTATTTTTTCCTTCAGTAATGGTAAGTCTTCTTTGAATGTAAGTATTGTACAACCTTTCATATCATAGTGTGTTTGAGGAAGAGTATTTTTGACAATTTCTTTTATTTGCTCATTCGGTGTCATTGAAATCGGTAAGTTTTCACGATAGAACCAGTTTCTGTCAGATTTGTAAATCTTAGCAAGGTCATAAAAGCTCTTGTTGTTTCTTCTGACTAAATGCAACATAACCATATCTTTATCTTCTTCATTCTCCATCTCTTCAGCGTAAATCATATACTTATAGCTTTTTTCCTTTCCTTTTGGTACTGAACGTGGTATTCTTTTCTGTATGCTTTTGTCTTTGGATTCAATGACTTCATCTTTTGCTTGAAGTTTCTTTTCCATCTCTCCACGTTCTGCTTTATATAGTTCATCTAACATCATGAAAATATAACAAGCATAACGAGGTGAAGCCCACATTGCTACAGCATTTACTAAAAGTCTATGAACATAATAACCTTTCAAACCAGGAGCCAAATTCTTGCGATTTTCGTACGGAATCTCTTCCCTCGGTTTTCCGAGGGAAGCAATCATATGAGGAAATTCTTCTAAAAGTTCTTTTGCCTGTTGGTTTTCAAACCAATGATATGCTTGCTTTGTAGAACGAAGAGCGTTCATTATACTTTGCATTTGATACATATCATCTTTGACTGAACGAATGAGACGTAACTGTTTGTTATACTGTATGTATTCGTATTCTTCATTTATGGCTTCATGAACGATGGCAGTTGTTGTGTTCTCTAATGTTGACATATCTGTCTTTACATACAGGATAAAAAAATAAATAAAATAAAAACTAACTTTATTTTTTTTGAGATAAACACTATTTCTTCACAACATTAAATTTTATCCTGTATGAAATGACTTTAAAAAGATTATTGACTGACTTCGAATACTATCTCATTGACGCACTAACAGACCCTCAAAACTGTGTTGAAAGTTCTTTAAGCTTTAAGATTGAAGGTACGACGCATTTTGTCTTCACTTACGTATTGAAAGAATATGACCGTTATCATAACGAAGTGAATCAAACACTAATAAAATTTGTAGATAAAAAATTGGTTAACAATGAATATTTTAAACGTGAAGACCCAAACACTGCTGGAGATGATGAAGAATACAGACAAGTTATTGAAAAAAATAACGCAAGATTAGATGCAATAGAAAAGAAGTTTAATGAATGTCTTACAAACACGTATGAATATCTTATGCAGTGGGAAGCCAGATGGAAATAAATTTACGTCAAATATGCAATTTATAAAATCTTATGTCGACAGGCTACGTAGCACAGTGGTCTAAGGTGGTGTTATGGAGGGGTCAGGGTCTGTGGTTCGAACCGCGACAGCGCCGTATTTTCTTATTTTCTTTATTTGTCTTGTTTGTCGTGAATAAAAAGTGTCATAAAAGTGCTCTATCTTCCACGGGAATAAATAAAAAATTTACTTTATTTCTTCTTTATTTCTTTGTTCCCGTGGAAGAAGGGTTTTGCTGTTTTTTCTCAGCCGAAATCAATGATTTTTTCATTTTTGGAATCCTTAGCGAATGAGGAATCTTTTCTCTCGTGGAAGCTTTGACCAAAAATATAATTTAGGTGAAGAGGTGAGATTTCACCTCTTTTTTCACCTAATTTTTCACCCTCAGCCGCTAAGCGGCGAGACCCAAAGGGTCTTGACTTTGTCATAACTTCTTCGTAAATGAGTGTAAATGACCAAAAATATAATTTAGGTGAAGAGGTGAGATTTCACCTCTTTTTTCACCTAATTTTTCACCTCTTTTTTTCACAAGCGTTTTACATGAATTGTACGATGTATATTTGAAATCCTAAACAGTTTTGTAGCTTCTATTTCTTCGCTGAGGATATCAAAAGTTTTAACAATGCCGAAAGTCTCTTTATATTTCTTCTTGACGTCAGATAGAAGGAAATCTTCTACTGTTGGATAGTTTTTGTTCAGAAATGCTAACATGTCCATTTTATCTTCTGCTGGCTTTTCTGCTTCTTTCTTTAAGTCTGCATAGTCGTTTCTCATTCTTTCTATCTCTTTGACGGAGTAGTTATATTTCCTTATTGCTGCTTTACATTTTGAACATTGTGGGTTCATTTTTGCAT
>NW_026529180.1:0-6014 GCF_026262505.1 Trichomonas vaginalis G3 | reverse complement strand
ATTAAAATTAAAAATTCATTTTCATCTTTTAATTTTGATTTTTTATTTAATAATAAATGACGACTAACTATTTAGTGCCAAACACTAAACCGATTAATGGAAATGTATTTCATTCATTCGAAAAGATAAATGAAATATTCGCAAAGAATGATGGAAGAAGATATTATAGAGAACTTGAAAGTTCATGCTATGACTCTGATGCTCCATATTTTGATGATAAACAAACTCATTTAAGAATTACAAATCCGGCTCATGATGTGAACCAATTAGGTGACACATATATTAAACGCAAAGTTAAAGCAACTCTAGTTTCAAATAAAGCTTTCACATGTGATGCCGCTTTTAAATGCATGCGTTTATTCGTTGGTTTACAAATCATCAAATCAAAGCTTTAAGCAATTAGAAGTAGAAACCGAAAGAGGTGATGCTGGTTATCTTCAGATGGATTGCGCCCGTGAATCTTTCGCATTTGCAACATATAAACCAAAATCAGAAAGGAAAGTTAAAAAGTTTGTTCATTCGTTATATAATAATGTTCAAAAATATGATAACTCAGTATGTGGTAAATATATTGACCCTTCAGAAGTTTTCAAGAAAGCAAATGAAGAAGTTGATGTCACTTTTGATATGATTATTCCGGTAAATGATTTGTTAGCATTTCAGGCGTTCGATGATTATCCTAAATCATTTGGTGAAATCATTCTTAAATATTATGTTTTCAGGGATACTTTAGTATTTTGTCAGGTTGACCCGTTAAGAGTTGCTGATTTACAAAATTACGTTTATGAAAAGATAACTGATGAAAATTATGAAAAGATTATGAATCATGTTTATAAATATGATCGCAAATTCCAACAAATCGGACTTCCTGCCAAATTAATTACAAGCTTAGCCGCTACATCTGCTGACGCAACAGTTGAAGACGTTATTATTTCATGCACAAAGATGGAAGTTTTAGAGGATAAATGCATTACACCAGGATACGGTTTAATTGAAGAATCAGTTAAAGCAATACCACGTTTATTTAGTAAGGAAGATCCATTCATGATTCCAGCTCAACATATTGACGTTCGTTCACTAAATGGAGGTTGCATCACTCCTGAAGGTATTAGCTCAGATTTCTCATACGCTCTTCATAATGTTACAGATGTTGTGTTAACATTTCCGAAGAATGCAATGCAAAGAACGGTTTTAGAAAATCCAATGCTTCGAGGTCTTCAGGTCACTATAGATTCCAGAAACTTCCCCGATCAAGCGATGACCACAGTGGGTGACATATTCTTTACACGTATGCTTCAAGCTTCTGATTTAGATGGAGTGAATGAATGCACAGAAGAATACGAGGACTCATTAACTAGACCACTGAATGATGATGATGGCACACCATTAGCTAGAACATGGAAAGACCAAACTTCATTCTTATGCACTATTCCAGTTCAACGTGATGGAGCGGGTATATTCTTTGATGGATTAGAAACTTTCAACTCACAAGTTACAGTACAAGTGAAAGCTTATCCAATCATTCAGGGTGAAAATGACACTTACTGTTCAAAGTGACAAATCCTCCTCAGGTTTGGTTTACTAGGACTACATATTGGACATGGACACCGGATGAAGGTTTGAAATATCATCCAACAGGTACACCACCGCAGTATAGAAGTTCATATGATGAAATATTGATGAATAGAAATGTTTAAAATTATAAATTTATTTTTGATTAAATGGATTTAAATTCATCCACCCCTTATGAAGAATTAGCAGGAGTATATAATACATACGTAGATGATATGATTAATGAAGCATTGAGTGATAATAGAAATGCTCTATCTAAGGAAAAATTAATGAAAATTCCATATTCTGAATGTTACTTAAATTCAATCACTGCAGCAATTGGTAAACAAAATAAAGGTAAAACATTAACGATATTAAAACAAATTATCATTATTGCTAACACTTCACCCTATTCACATGTGTTAATTTATATCAACCGTTCAGGTTCACCTTCAGATGATACATTTGAATCTTTAAAGCATTTAATCAAAATTCCAATTATTTATTTATCACAAGAAGAAGCAGAAGATTATTTAAAAAACTTTGTAATGTATAAAGAATTATATAATACAATCAAGAAGCAAGGATTAGAGGATAAAATTATTGATAAACAACGGGATGAATTATTTGAAACACTTTCTATTTCAAATTTTGATAGAGAATTTTTGCATTCACTCATTTTTCTAGATGATGCGGTGAAATCAAAACTAATAACTAATGAGAAATCATATTTTAATCAATTATTAACTCAATGTCGACACATTCAGTGTTCATTCTTCATGGCTGTTCAATACTTTAAAGCATTAAGCACAAACATTAAATCAAACCTGTCCACCCTTTTCATTTTCAGTGGTTTTAGTCGTCAACAGTTGAACGTTATGCTTTATCAAGTGAATTTACCAATGAGCATTAATGAACTTTACACACAATATCAACAATTAGGAGAACATGGAAAAATAATAGTTGATTTAAATAAAGGTTCCATTAAATTCGAATAACTTTTTATAATTAATTTTTATTTTTTATTTATAATTAAACATGACAGAAATTGCAAATCTTCTACAGGTTCCATTAAAACAAGGAACAAACAAAAAGGGTGCATATAATAGAACTATGAAAGTTCCAGACGGAATGAAAGAATTAGTCCACATTGTTGCCGGTCTTCAAAAGGATGTTAAACAAATGAGAAACGTTTTAACATTACCAGAAGCTCAAGCATATGCCAAACGTCACGGACCAAATTGGGAAGCACACGAAGCAGACATTACGGGTCCAAATGGAAAACCTGATGGAATAAATGAAGTTTTCGTTACTGATGGTCAAGGAAATATTAAAGTCATAAATGGGTATAAATTAACAATGACGGATTATCCTAAACGTAAAGCATATAATGAACATTATCCTATGCAATTTGATGAAAATGGAAAAGCTGTTAAACAATACATTGGAGAAGGTGAAAATGGTCCAATTAATTCATACCGTCATAATCCATATTCTTACTTCAATGAAGAATTAAATGCTATTGAAGAGGGACCGGATGGATTACCACGATATTCTAACCAGTTTGATGGTCAATATGCAAATTTAAGACCTGAAATTCCAGCTAAGAAATTCTTTAAAGTTGCTTTATTCGATCCAGTTTTCGCAAATGTTAAAGATGAACTTAAACAGCAATTCCAACCAATTATAGTAGCAAGAATTGCATCAGGTGCTTTATCTCAAGCATTCAAAGATTTAATTAAGAAACCATTATATCAGCAACGAGGTTTAACTTATGATTTAGTTAAGGAATCAGATAAAAGAAAATTTGAGAAATCAAATGATTATAAGAATGCAATTAATGAATATATTCGGTCTATTAATTTCGATGAAAATGCTAAAAATCAACTTCATGAACAAATACAGGAAATAATAGATTCAAAAGTTCCAGCAAAATAAAAGTTTAAATATATTTTTTTATTCGAATATAAATGAGAAGACGTTTCACTAGTCAAAAGAACACTAACGCAAAAGCAGAGATTACGGTTGGTTATAACGTAAATGATGATAAATCACGAATTATTCAAAATGTTAAAGTTAATGTTAGTCCTGAATTAACAAGGTCAGCAACTCAACCAAATTTATTAACTCGTGACTTACCGAAGAATGAGGAGAATGAAGAAAACCATGAGAATGGAGACCCAATCATTTTATCTGAACCTGGTAAAGAACCTGTTGAAATTCCCACTTATCCAACATACCCCCCACCTCTTTCATCAAACATCGAGAACCCAGGAATCTACGATTACAGTCGCAATGCGCCATATAAAATAGACATTAATTCTGAATTAATGAAAATTTACCGTGATATCATAACTGATAATTATGATTCAATAATAAATTTAATTGACCAATCCGGTTTAATTATTTTACCTTATGAATCATTAATTCACATTATCGCCATTCTTTGTGATGTTCAAGATTCAGACGTGAAGATTCAATTTTTCATAGATGATGAGGTTTCATGCTGCGGAACAGTTGCAAAAATAAATCCTATAAAGGATATTAGCACAATTAAGATATCAAAGAACGGAACAACAACTGAACTTCATTTAACATATAATGATATTTATAATAAAATAGTTGATGAATATAAAATATCACTTGAAAAATTCTTTGTTAAGGCTATTTAATATTCAAGCATTAACATTATCGAATAATAATCCTTTGAATCATAATCGATAATAATTGACCTTTCACCAGTTTCTATCGTTTGTTTTATTTCTTTTTGTTCCCCACTATCCGGATCGGTCATTGTAATTGTTTTTGTTATAGTATCAGCTTTATCTTTAACTTCAATCTTTTTTCCATCGGGATATTTAAACCAAAATTCCAAAAATTCGATATTGTCAATCTGTTCATATTTTAATCTATCAATTACATTTTTAATACCATCTGAAAATCTTATGAAATGGTCATTATATGGGTTTGATTGAACTAAATTTGAATGAAGTGAAATATAACCTGATGATGAATATGACATCGACTCATATTTTCTGAAAACACTAAAATTTATAACATGAATGAATTTCTTATTCGTTGAATTTATGAATTCTTGAGGTAATCTTATTCTAGTTTTATTTATCACTGGAAAATAACGCTTTACCATATTTTTAATCGTAATAAAAAAATGTCAATTATCAATATTATTTCGAATAATAACTGTGAATTAAATTTAACAGTTAGCGGAATTTATAATGTTACTCTCGTTTCTGTGAGTGGTAAATTTAATCCCATTCTTTTAGACCCTTCAGATTATATATCATTTATTAAAGATGACCATCGAAAAAACGTATGATATGTATATAAATAATGTGATAACGAAATGGGATATTAACATGATTTTAAGTTATTTAAATGAATCATTTATCGTATGGTATGAAGAAAATTTTAAATCAAAACCTGATAAACTTTTTGAACTTGATGAAATAAATAACCTTATTAAATTTCCGCTGAAAATTAAATTTTGTACTCCTCGTCTTCGTTCATTGTTGGGGATATTAAATTTTGAAAAAGATGTTGGGGATGTTTTGTATTCTGACACTGGTTCTAATTTCATTTTAATCAAATGTGATAAAGTTAATACCCCAATGAGATTTTCACATCAAACATTAGACCCTAACTCTTACCCATCAATACAAAACATTTTATCCATCAACTTAAACATATTTTCTTTATCATATCCGTTTCAATTATCCGGGAATTCATTTATTCTTCATTCAAAAGATTTATCAAATATTAAATTTAGAATAACTGACCTATTTGATTGTGATTTAGAATTTATGAATGAAATATTATGGCAATTTCAAATAGAAAAAATAGCTGATGAGATAACAGATTAAATATTTATTTTTAAATCGTAATAAATGATTAAACAACAGCAACCACAGACCATTACATACGCCATATATGCATATAATTCAAAGACGGCAGAACAAACGCAAATGTTGAAATATGGAGATTTGGAGATAGTATTGAAAAATGACCATTTCGAATTCGTTTGCAAAGGTGGTGCAGTGATATCAAATATAAAAGAAATTTTATTTATGAATTCAAAAATTAAAGGAATAACGGATGATATAACATCAATTCCACCAGAAGAACAAAGATATTACGCATTAAATGCATTTCCTAAAGTTTTGAAGATTGGAAGATTTAATTTAAATGAGGAATTCATAAAAGGTTTCCTAAATGACATAATGAAGAAAGCAGATAAGGAATATGTTAACGATGAGTTAGCAAAGAAAGCAGATATATCATTTGTTAACGATGAGTTAGCAAAGAAAGCAGATAAAACTTATGTTAACGATGAGTTAGCAAAGAAAGCAGATATATCATTTGTTAACGATGAGTTAGCAAAGAAAGCAGATAAAACTTATGTTAACGATGAGTTAGCAAAGAAAGCAGATATATCATTTGTTAAC
>NW_026529179.1:0-16296 GCF_026262505.1 Trichomonas vaginalis G3 | reverse complement strand
TGTAAGTAGTAAATCGATCTGCTCTGTCAAAAGTTTTCAATAGTTCTTCAAACAACTTCATGAGGCCTGATGACATATGAGGTTCAAACTTTACAGGTGTTGTTCGACCAGATTTTAACAATTATATAAAGCCTATGACAAATTCTCCTGACGGTTGGAAGATTTGTCTTTCAGTTGTTGGTAGTCGTGTCGAATATTCTGCAACAGAACCTTTAAGCTCCTTACTCGTCATAACTCTCGGGTCATGGTATAGCGTTGTTCTTTTACAGAATACTATGTTATACCATCTTCGTTATGGTTTCCCCACTTCAACATCTCTGTCTTTGACATTGACAATAACACTTTGACTGTTTGTTTGAGTTGGTGAATTTAACTTCACATCTGCCACCGCCATTAAAACCTTTTGAAACACTTACGCTTCTATTTTTCGGAAATGACATTTTACTTAGAATAAAAAGATGGACGTATTCGAGTATCTCTTCGAATTGAAGCAGAACAAAGTTTACACAACAAACAATACAAATACATTGACAGAATAGTTCTTTATACAAACATGGTAAATGTTATAGAATAGCAGTCTTTGCTGAACCAAAATATTTTCATAAAGCAAAGAAAGTTGGTATAACTGAAATGGTGAAAGTTCTTGAAGCAGACAAAATATAACTTCAAAACTTACAGATATTTCTAAAGGAAAGTTTATAATACAATATTATGTCAAAAACTTGGCGTACTGTCAAATATTTGACGGAGAGAAGTCAGTTCAAGAACAACTTACTGACCTGCTGCCAAAATCTGCTCGATGGAAGCTGTCGTTATGCCAATCTGAGGAGCCCCAGCAGGTTTCATCGAACGAATCTTCAAAAGAGCATCTTCCGTGAAAAGTGCTATTGGTTTTGTAAACTTCTTTGCTTTCAATTCATCTGGACCGTCTCTGTCCAGTATATTGTATTTGTACAGTACCAACAGTTGAAATACCACCCATAAAGTCTTCTGAGTCAGCAAATGGAATGCCAAGCCAAAAGTTTTGAACGGTCTCCATTTGTATATTGAGTTTTTTGACCTCCTGTATGAGTCCATACTTTCACATATGGCATAATAGAACTTTGCATTTCAGGGTTAATGGTTGTTGTGAAGTTGTTGTTAAAGTTCATAGCATCTAATGTCAAGTTGTATGACCTCATATCCTCAACTGTAGAATATTCTTCTCTTGGATAATATTTGCCATCTATGTTTATATGATATTTAATACCGGGGTTGTAGAAACAAGAATAGTCATTTATAGTTCGTCTGAACAGTACAAACATAGTATCTGCATGTTTCATTGCAGTTGTTAAAGCAATATCTGTTCTTGCACCTGCGGCTCCTGGATTTTGGTTTCCAACTTCACCTGCAAAGTCTTTGACAGATATTTGGTGTATAGGGAACATAAGTGGAACTGCAATATATTTGGCAGCTAAAGCATTTGAAATATCTGGGTCCAACATATAGACTGCAAGTCTGCTTTCTATTCCTTGCATTCAAATTTTTCGCATGTAAACTTAACTGGGTCCCAAGCAGTTCCAGCAGCATTGAAATAATATGTTTACTTCATTGTTGAAGTTTGAGAAACCAAAGTCTAAGTCAACTTTGTCTTTGCAAAATTCGGCGAATGACGTTTGATTTGTTCCCTTTACGTCTGTAATAGTGAATGGGTCTTGTGTTGGTGCAATGACTAAGTTATTTTTGCTTGGAGTAAGTTCGATAGAAATTTTTCCTGCCCAGTTTGGCAAGTATCTTAAAAACCTGAAGATGAGGAAAGATGACAAAGGACTTAAGTTTCAGTTTTACTTTAGTGGCAGCAGTTCCATCTGAACCAGAAAGGTTAACATAAACTCCTGGAACGTTAGGGTCAAGTCTTCTTATTTTCTTCAATATTTGCATACTGGTCTGTTTGTTCTCTAGCTTGTGGTTGTACTGAGTTTTCTCAAAGCGAACCATTCATAGTTTGCCCATGTTACTGTTTGAAACTAAGTCAGAGTTAGAATATATCTTATATCCCATGAAAACTTCTGAGCATATTGTATCCGACATAGAAAATTCCATTACAACCTTTCTTGTCAGACAACTTGGCAGAAGGTTTTTATTTTAATGTCTTGTTCCACGTATAAGAATGAGTTGTCAATAGAAATAATATAAACCTGTCGCAAGCAATATCTACTGTTGTTGAAGAACCTTCTCCAAACTCACCTACGTTTCCATAAGAAACAGCAGTTGTATATTCGTAAGTTCCAGGAACTATTTCTGACCTTCTAATGGCATTGTCGCATTCGTTATACCATCGGAAACATTTCGTTCATGGCATCCAAAACTGTTGGCGTTATATTCTGAGCGGCGTACATTTCATATGGGTAAAAATATAGAATAGTTGGATTTATGTGTCATAATAGAACCCACTCGGACCAAGCTTTACTTTCTTCCTGACTGAGTTTTTAACTCTTCTTTTTCCTTCATTGCACTACTTTCACTAGATGAAGTTACTTCTTCACTATTTTCACTTTGTTCTACTCTTCTTCTTTGGTGTCGCTTTTGGTAACTTGCCCTCTGCTTCAAGTTGTTGCATCTTTGCCTCATGTTCACCTAGTATGTTGTAAATTTCCATGTCCTTTTTGCCTTTGGGCTCTGGTCGCCCATCTCAGGTAACCTATATCCTAGAAAGATTTTGTCATAGTTTGTATTTGAGTCTTCGCGTATTGTTTGCATGACTCTTTCCTGAGTTTCCGGTTCAAGCTCTTCAAATATAGCTTGTCCATATGGAATATGCTCGTTTCCAAATATATGTTTTTGTAGCCATTCTGGTTTTCTTTCCATGTTACCAATAATATCTTTTGTGAATGGGAAAGCTTTTACCCAATGTTTCAGTCTTGCGTCATTTATTTCTGTAGTTGGTTTTATTTTGTCAAGGAACATGTTTTTCAATACTAACATTTCATTTGGTACTGTCCATTTGAGTTTTCTTAAATATTCATCCATTCTCGGTTCATTGTCTGCAAAGTAAGTTTTTATGACATTTTGCAAACTTTCGTTTGCAAGGTCATGTACAATAGGTTCTCTTCCTTCTCTCTCCCTAACTTTCTTTCTAAACTCTTCACCAAATATACATCTCTATGGTTCTGTGTAGTTCTTTGAGATAAATGTTCTAGAACGTCAGGTGTTATATTTCCATCAGCCATGTTCATTTCATACTGGTTCAAAATATCTGCATCTTTCATATCTTTCAATGGCATTAAAGCCGCGCTGAAAATACCAGCTATATCTGGTTCACCATTCACTTCCATTGCGTCTACAACTTCTTGGAATTGAGGTTGTAAGTTTATGAACCACCTATCCGGATTAGCTTTATGACCCCATCTCATTGTAGTTCCATAGTCTGCAGAAACAAAAGTAGGTTTGTTTCCATATTGGTTAGGTTCTGAATGAACTTTAAACAATGTTTCATTTCTATATGTTTTGGTGAAATTTAACCTTTTATTTTCACCGAGTTCAGCCAAAGATTGAACGTTATATGGTCGTAAGTAAAAAGGATTGTTGTATTTGCGTACATTTTCTTTCAGTACTTCCATTCTATGCTGAATATTTTCATCTGATGTTGGAGTCTTTTGTATGTCGGCGAACATTTTTCGATATTCTTCTACTATGTCAGCCGAATTTTTCTTAGACTCTTGGAAAGATTCCATATTCTCCGCATACTCTTGTTGAGGGTCAAGATTTTTCGGCTGTTCCAAATCTTCATCTAGTTCTGTGAAGTTAGTTTCCAAAGGAGGGACTTGTTTGTTTCCTTCAGGCTCTTCTAGCTGTTGTTGCTGAACTATTTCTTCCATGTCTGGTTGTATCTGAACTTCTTCCTGTGGAGTTTCTTGTACCTCATCTGCTGGCATTTCATATATTCCGAGACCGTTTTTAACAAGTTCCCTATTTAAGTCATCCGCATTCATAACCCTTTCTTCTTTCGTTCCGTCTCTATTTTTTACGCGTTTCATGAAGATAGTTGAATTATCATTTATCTCTGACACCAAATATCTCGGAGTAAATTCAGTCATGTCATTTGGATGATATGCTATTAAATCATATCCCTTAGCGAGCTTGTATTTTCCAGGTTTGAAATTATATCCCATTTGGTGCTGAACCATAAAGCTAAATAGGTTCGGGTCAGTATTTCCTTCCTTGAACTTTCTAATAGCTTCTTTATATCTGTCACTAAAGTCAAGAGTATCTGGGTAACCATAATTTTCCTTAAGCATTTTTAAGAATTCTTGGTTTCCTTGTTCTCTACTTCTTTTATGTCCTTGCTCTGTTTGTGGTTGTTGCTGTGCAGTGTTTTGAACTGTTGGTTGTGGTGCAGTGTTTTGAACTGTTGGTTGTGGTGCAGTGTTTTGAACTGTTGGTTGCTGTGTTGGTTGTTGTTGTGGTGCTGGATTTTGAACTGTTGGTTGTTGTGTTGGTTTTGGTGCATGCCTGTGTCTGTGTCCATGTGACGATGTAAATGTTTTAGGTAGTCCTGGTGCAGGTGCTTCTCTTGGAGGGTTTGGTGGTATATAAGTTCCACCAGCTGGCACATATGTTCCATCTGCAGCATAATGTCCTACCTGACTTTTCGTTTTTAAGAAAGCATTTACTAGGTCTGTTTTGGTCTGTTGTAACTCTTTTTCTTGACTTTCCACAACAGTTGCTCTAACGGCGTCATAGGCACTTTGAACTGCCTGTCTCGTTGCTGCATCTGTTATTTTCGTCATATTTTGTGCTACTTCTCTTAACTCTTTGTCGAAACCTTCAGACTTCAGTTTCTTTCCAGATGAGAAGTCGTTCACTAGTTTCACCTTACTATGAAGAGCTTCGAAGGCGTTCTTAAAGTCAGCATTCATTAAAGCTTCATTTGAACTGTCTTCATCCGCTTGTATTTTTGTCCTTATTGACCCTATAAGTTGGGCTGCTTTAGCGTTGGCTTGGCATCTAACCAGTCATTATTAGCTTTTATATATTCTGCGCTTTTCATTGCCTTTTGCATGGCTGCGTCGTTATTTTTACTTTCTTGTGCTAAGTTTTCATACTGTACGGTTTGGTTTTGCAACTGTAAAGGTTTTTCTGCCTTTACATTTGCTTCAACTTCTTTTTTATACTCATCGCTATCCATATATGTCTTCAGGGCTTTTTGTTTTATTTCTTCATCTTTCAGTACTTTATATTGAGTAGTATGGTTTTTCAAATTTATAACATCTTGTTCCATTTTTGCTACTTCTGCTGCTTTTTCTGACACTTTTTTCGCATATTCCTCTGTACTTAGTTCTTTCAGTTGTTCTTCTTTCTTCTTTTTCTCTACGTTTAACTCATTGAGTTTCTTTGTGTGTCTGTCATATTCTAGTTTCTTTTCGTTTTCACTTATTTGTTTTGTATGTCTATGTTTGACTTTTTGACATCTGTTATTTGATTTTTGAGTGAACTCAAATTCATTTGACTTTGAGGGTTATAAGCTGTTCCGTCTGCAGCTCCACCATAGCCTGCCATTTTCGCTAAAAGTGCGCTCTTAAACCTCCACTCTGTGCACCAATAACTCGGTTTAAAAGCATAGGGTTGCTTGACATTTGTTGCAACATAGTGGGGTCATTCATCATTTGTTGTTGCAACTGTTGTTGTGGTGTCAGTTTTACTATTGGATGTTTCAATGCTCTCTTCCTCTTACGTATATTCTTACGTAGCTTACGTGGCATTTTAAGTGAAGTTAAAAAGCGGTTTTTGACAGATGTTTATATGACACTTTTTGTTCAGCACAAAAAACTACTCGGTCAAAGTGTTGTCAGTTTTGTAAAATAACCGTCCTATCTCATTCTATAAGGGGGGAAAGGCTTCTCAAAGTATACTTCCTTGGAACGCCTGTAACTTTTCCTGTAGCGACGATAGACCCTTGCTTGTCCGGACAAAGTTATACTAAACATCTTCAGGGCTAGAGGGCACGAAGTGCCTGGAGGCCCCACTACCTTTTTTACTTTTGTTTTGAGTGCGTTCAGAGATTTCAAATAAATCTAAATCTAAACTGTATTAAACAGAAATTCATCAAAAGTGACAGCTCCCAATTTTTTGACATTTGTAAATTCTAAATTGAATGAGAAAAATGAAATAATACTAAGCATAATACAATATTCTAGATTTAATTATAATTAGGAAAAAGTTAGTTTTGAGAGTACTTTTCATAGGCATATAGAATGAAATCTTCTGAAAAATAATATCACATAAACTCATATTATTTTCTAATAGATAACTATTTTATATAAAAATCAAATTCAATGATCTTAAAAGCGAAGGATAAACCTCAAAATTTACGAATATAATGAGTGGGAATATAATGCTTATCTATCATAAAACCATATGAAATATCAATTTTTGCTTTACGCCTAATTTTTGACGACAATTAGCAAAAAATGTTAAATGTTAACACTCAGTCCATTTGAATATGAAAAATAAAATTGACTTTGATTAAATGTTTTTATTTATCATGCAATTCTTCTTGCGACCAAAGATTTGAATAAAATTTCAAAAAATAAGATAGCTTAAAAATAATATACGGTAGTGTTTACTAATAGATGAATAGTATATAAATTCTATTAAAATGGATTTGATCCAAAAAAATATAAAACCAAAAATAATTGTTATAATTTAAATGAAGAAGTAATTTAAAACGATTTTATTTATGATCAAATTTTATATATTTTTTTGGATCAAATCCATTTTAATAGAATTTATAAAAAAAAAAAAAAAAAAAAAAAAAAAAGGAAAGTGGGGCTTCCAGGCACTTCGTGCCTTCTAGCCCTGATGTTGATGTTTAGTATAAATGAAGTTTTTATTCGGAGGACTCTTCTTCTTCCTCCATTGCTTCTGGGAAGAAGCCTTCTTCTGGGTCGAAAACATTATATAATGTGTCGCTTTTCACAAATTATATATGTTTTCATGTTTTGTCACTTTTCTGTCACTTTTCAGGTAAAAAACATTTTTATATATATATAAATGAATTTTACAAAACCACCGTTACCGTTCTTTGGAAATAAGAGTAGATGTAAAGATATTATATTGAGAGAACTTAAGAAACTACCGAATGGTCTAACATTTGTAGATTTGTTCGGTGGAAGTTTCTATATATCCCATTTGTGCCATATAATATTTCCAGACTCAAAGATTATATGCAATGACTTCGACAACTATATGAACCGTCTCAAACATATACCAGACACAAACAAAATATTGAAAGAGTTAAAAGAAAAGATACCTATAGGTAAGATGGAACGTATACCATTAGATAAGAAAAATACTGTCAGAGAGGTTTTGAAAAAGGCAGAGTATATTGACTGGGATAGTATATCTGCTAGACTATTATATAGTGGTGCTATAAGAGTTCATGACATTGAAACACTTATGTCAAAAGTTTTATATCTTAACTATACAAATGTTTTCAAAGAGGACATAGATAAATATATTGAGGGTATAGAGTTTGTGAGATGTCATTGGACAGATTTGTATGAAAAATATAAAGACAAGGAAAATGTTTTCTTTATAGTGGACCCGCCGTTCTATAACACATGGGATTTTCAATACCAAGTAGACTGGACTTTGAGAGACTCTTTAGAAACTTTAGACGTTTTACATAACCATCCATGCTTTTACTTTACATCCGATAAAAGTGGTTTGGAAACCGTTATGAGATGGTTAGAGGACATACATGACTATGAGTTTAGATATGACAAGATAGAATATGAGAGAGGTCCTATAAACCGGAGAAAGTGTCATAACAAAGAAATTTTACTAGTAAGTAAATGTGGTTTGAAATAGGACTACTTGTTTTAGGTTTTTTCCATTGTGTCATTTATTTATTTGACGTGGCAGAAAGGTACAGAGAATATGAAGATGAACCAATGCCTGCAAATGTCCAGTATATGTACTCGTAAGAGATATTTTTATCTAATATTAAATGGACGCACAGAACTTAGCAAATGCACAGCAACCCGGACAACCAAACCCAGAGAATATTCCAAATGAAGTTCGAGTACAAACTGCAATGGCAAACTATGGTCAAGTGCCAACAGATGTACAAATGCAAACTGCCATGTCAAATGACGCTGCGTTAGGTTTGCCACCATGGTATGCAAATATGAGATGGAAAGAGTTTTATACAAACCCTGAAGTGGGATATAAACAACTTTATGCAGATGACGCGAACACAGGAGTTGACCCAGAGTATGTTTTCTACCAGAGGAGAAACAGAATGTATGAGCTCCAGTTAAAGAATGCAATGGAACTCAGAAGGAAACGTAAGAGACTAGGCGGACATTAGATTTTTACATATAGTAAAATGGGTTTCTTTGGAAGAATAGGAAACTTCTTTCGAAATGTTGGAAGAGGTATATGGAATGGAATAAAAACCGTAGGAAGAGGAATTTGGAACGGAGTCAAAAATATTGGCAAAAGAGTAGGTCAGTTCGTTGGTATTATACCTAAAGACCCTGAACCAGAAGAACAAGCTCCTGTTATACAACAGCCTGAACCTGCACCACAGTCTAGTTGGCAACCAAATCCAACACCTCAACCGTATTAAAAATTATATTTTTACCGTTCGATAGTAGTTGTATATGAAACTAAGTTCTAAGTAAAACGCATGGTATAATGGAACTATTCTCTTTCTTCCATCTGTAGTAAACCATACTTGAAAGTCTGAAATACTTCCACTCGGTGGTTCATATAGCTTTGTAGGTTTTTCGTAAAAGTCATTTGCCAAGCATAAAAAAGAGTTTTGTGCACCAGAAAATGAAGCATGAACGATAATAGCATCTGAGTCGAAAACATTTTCATATGTTCCATTAGGGTTTTCGACTTCATAAAAGTCTGGGTGTACTGGATATTCTGCAGGCTGATTTAACATCCTCATAAATCTATACCATGCCAAGTTGTTATATTTTGTAGAAATATAAACGTTTTCTCCAAGGTCTTCTATTCTATTGATTTTAACAGTTGCATTTTTCCTGTCATAAATAATATCGAGATGGTACTCTCCCTCGTCAATGTTAAACTGGTTTGCATATTCGAGATAGATATCGTTTATTTTTTCTTGAAAAGCTTGAAGAGTTGTTTCTAAGTTTACAAGCAAATTCACTTGTAAAAGTTTTCCCTGTTCAAATTTCTCATACGTATGTTTTTCTTTGTTATAGTATCGAATTTCAAAAGCGACCGTAAATGGGAAACCATGTATGGCTTCTGAAATGAACTTCATTCTACGAAAGCCAACAGCTTTTGTGACGGATGGGTCTCTTAGCCATCTCAATGGGTAGTCAAAACGATAGCCTTCATGCTTTACGGTCTCTGTCTCAAACTTTTGACCTACGTTAGTAAAAAGTTCATCTAATGGTTTAGTTGTAGCAACTCTTGAATTTTCTTTTTCTATTGAAAGCATATTTTATCTAGAATAAAAATGTCAAATGAAACAGCGTCTATGAGAGAAATACAACACAACCGACAACTCATTATACAAGCTCTAAATAAGAACACAACAAACTTTTCAAACTATTCTAAGATATCTGAGTCATTGAAAGAAGGAAACTTAAAACTGACGATAAACCCATTGACAGACGAGTTTCTGTTTCAAGACAGTAAGAACCATACTGTTTGTATAAATCCAACAAAAGGAACTTTAAACGAGAAGCCTATAGATGAACTTCTTTTGAAAGCAGATGTTGACAACAAAGCTGACAAAGAATATGTCATTGAAAAAGTTCAAGAAGAACATGACAGAGCAGATGCAACATATGCAACAAAAGAGGATGTTGAAAAGAAAGCAGATAAAACATATGTTAACGATGAGTTAGAATGTGTGGCTAGTGCGTTAGTGAAGAAGGCAGATAAGGAATATGTGGATGAAAAAGACAATGAAATTAAAGAAAGGGTTGAATGGTATAATGAACGGACATCGAAGATTTTAAAAACGAAAGCTGATACAGGATGGGTTTCAGGGTGTTTAGACCTTAAAGCCGACAAAGAAACTGTAGATATGTTGGCACAAACGGTTTCAAGTCATACCAGAGGTTTAATGGAAGATGGACAACAGTTGAAAGAGCTTGAGAAAGGTGTTACAGAGTTAAGGAATACAAAAGCAGACTCGACATGGATAAAAGGATATGTAGATGCAACAAAAGAGTATATTTTCACATGGACAGAAGGAACATACCCACAAAAATATCATAGACATAGCATCTCTGACGTAAATGAACTTGAAGAAAAGTTATATAAAAAAGCAGACAAAACAGAGCTTCAAACATTAAAGACAGAAATACTTCAAACATTATATCCTATAGGCTCTATTTATACGTCAATGAACTCTACCAGACCAGAAGTAGTACTTGGTTTTGGAACTTGGACTCAAATAGTCGACAGGTTTTTGTATTGTGCAAACTCTTCAAAGGAAACAGGTGGAAGTAAAACGATTTCAGGTGAAAATTTACCTGCACACAGTCACTACATAGATTTAAGTACATCTCAAGCAGGTTGGCATAAGCATAGATATTGGGATTGGTCAGGAATGACAAAAGGTAAAGGATATGATGTTAAAGACGACGTTAAGTTTGCTATAAATTGTTACTGGAGTGACACTCAGGGAGAAGGAAACCATACACATCGCGTTACAGGATATACGCAAACAACGGGACAAAGTAAAGACTACATGCCACCTTACATGACAGTTTACGCATGGTATAGAATTGCTTAGTCGTCATTTTCAACTTCTTTAGCATATTCGTCAGGAGTTGTCTTATATTTGTTAGGAACTGTCTTTGAAAGTATACCACCTTGAACTTTGACAAGTTTGAAACGAGGTCTGACAATAGTAGTTTTATCTTCTGCTTGCAGTCTGTACATTTTGCCATGTTTGCCTAAAACTTCATAATATTCTCTTGTATACTTTCTTCTATTTTTACGAACACGAATGTGAGTACCTGTCGAGTTCCCATTGTTGTCATAGTCAATAGTATTTTCATATGGGTCGCGTTTAGGTATTTCTATTTTTACTTTGTCACCTTTCTTAAGTTTGAAGCCTGGCATTCTTTCTTGTTTGTCTCTTTTGACTAAACTATTAAATATATAGTCTTTCTCTAAGTCAGGGTTGTTTTTCATTTCTTCGGGGGAGTGGTTTCCCAAACCTTTTTGTTTACGGTTATTGTAAATATTTAAAACTTGTCTCATCTTTGCCATGGAGAAATGTCTATATTTGTCGTCATATGACATTTCATCTACCTCACCACCTTGTGGTTGATTTAAGTCTCTTAAGATTTTTATACAACTGTCAATGACACCAAGAGCAGAATGGTTTTGGTCGACAATGAAATATTGGTTTACATTTTTTGAACGCAGATAGTTTTTAATATCGTCTGATTTGAAAGAACTTTCACAGTCAGATGTCAGTTTTGTTGGATGGTATTTGTCAACGAATATTGTCAAAGCAGTTTTCACATCTAAAATATTTTTGGACCATAATGGTATGGCTTCACAGTATCTTGTGTTTTGACCGACAAATATTAGCCAGTATGGTGGTCCATCTTCTCTATACCTCGGAATGTTTTCCAAGATATCCATAAACCAAGCATTTGGTGTTGAACTAAAGATTTTTATCATGAGTGCTTTCTTTGTCGCTTTAGAAACATAGGGGTCCTTGTTTGGATTCGTCATTTTTTAACCCATAAGAAATGGGTTTATTTGGCGCATTAGCAGGAGTTGCATCCAGATTTTTGCCCGCAGTGGGAACAATAGCCAGAGGTGTATTTGGAGTTGGAAGGAAGATTTTGAGTACATTAGGTATACTTAAAGAGAAAGCACAACCTATTATACAAACTGTACAGAAAGGTTGGGATGTAGCACGAGATGCAGCAAATCTTATTCCAAATCCTGAAACAAGAGGAAAAGTTCAAGGATGGATGGACAATGTAGGAAGACAAGCAGGAAACTATTATAACAAAGCAAATGACTACTATAACCAAGCAGGACACTATATGGACCAAGGTGAAAGATTCTTTAACAGAGGATATAACCATGCACAACAATGGGTAAACAATAACCAACCTCAACCGCCTCAAACGTGGGGAATGTAAAGTTTTTTACTGAGATGAAATGAACAATACAGCATTGAGACAAATGGGTTCAAGATGGATTTGTCGACTTCCAGCAGTTACACAACGTGTTTGTCAAGTTCTTCCTATACCTCAGGAAGTTTTAGACCGACTTAAAAAACAACAACAACCAGTTGAAAACAAACCAAACTAAAATTTTTTACTGAGATGAAATGACCGAAGAAGTTGAAACGGTAGATTTGACACCACAAACAAAAAGTTCAGAACCATTGTCAAAACCTGTCAAAGAACTTACAGATGAAGAGAAAAATTCAATAATAGAAAGTGCCAGGTCTGGAAATACAAACCCTAACTATAAAGTCACTTTTCATAGAAATGGAACGGCTAGTATCTCAAAAAAGAAACAGACTCTCACAAATAAAATATTGAAGTCTGAAGGAGCTTTCGAGACAACAGATGGAAAAGTTTACTTCACTGACCAACAGTTCATTATAGAACATCTCATTGACTTAGAGTCGAAATATTCTAAACTTTACAACAAACACAAAAAGTTGAAAGGAAAACAAAAACAAATGGCATATGATATTTATGAAGATGTTGACGACACAACTGTTCCTGCAAGTGAGGTAAAGTCAGAGGAACCGAAAAGTGACGAAAAACCGATAGAAGAAGGTGAGCCAAAAACTGAAGATAAACCAAGACCAAAGGTTAGTTTTAATACTAAACCAAGTCAACCTTCATTAGCTGGTATGGGTTGGCGTCAAAGGCTTATGGCAGCCGGTGGTTATGTAAAGTAAAGAAAAAAACATTTTTTTATTTTTATAAAAATGCCCCCATATAGAATGGATAGAAAATCTGCTAGAATAAAAGCAGAGTTGCAAAGATATGGTTGGAGAGTTTCGAAGAATTTTAAATATAGGAAGGGAAGACCCATAAAAGTCTATGACAAATTGTCTGGTCTTCGCTACGAAATGGACTTAGAAACAGCACGTGCAAATTATCCAAACAGACTAGAGAGGTTAGAAGAAGAACGTCTTATGGACATGCCTTTCGATGTTAGTGAACCTCAAGTTGAAGGACACGACGGCTTTGCCAGATTCTACTGGAAACATGACGAACAATTGCATCCTTTGAGAAGGAAAAAAGGAAAAGGTGAAGACGCACATGCTCCCATGGAAAGAACAAGATATGCATATGAAAAGTATCGTGAAGTTAGAAGTAAAATTACATCTGGTCGAACCTTTACAGTAAACTTTGACGAAGGAAAGAACAAAGAAGGCTTCATGGGTGTACTTGCTGCAATTCAAGACGGAAATAAGAAAGGATACAATCTCAGACTAACCGTAACAGATTTAGATGGTCATATTTACTATGCACATGGCAATGTCACAACAGCTGCAATGCTTCTTGACGCTTTCAAGACTACAAAGAGAGAACAAATGGTTGACTCCGACTCAGACATTTTGAATGCAATTGAAGGAATTGCAAGTGTCAAGTTCGAATGGTACCAACCTAACCCTCAAGCAGTCAGACAACATGCTGGATACTTCCCGTTCATAAATAAGTCTGACATTGACTTGACAAGGTATGGAATTTACAATTCAATTGAAACAATTGTCAATGAACCTTGCATTCTTACATGTCTCAGGAACTCTGGTCTTGTTACAGATGAGAAGATGAAGTATCTTGAGTCATGTGTGAAGACGAGGTACATGCTCAGAGGTCAATTGGCAAAAATTGCACCGTTGGCAAATGTCAATATCCGAGTCAACATACCTACAGCTAAAGGTTCTTCACATGACGACTATGTTGTTGACAATTACCATGGTTGAAGATTGCAATTGTCCACAACCACTTCATGTTGAACGAAAGTCTTACAAACCCATTGTTCGGAAAAGGCAAGTGCAACATTGTCAGAGCTGTAAACATTCTTTTCGAGAAAGGTTTGTTGGAACCAATTCCAGATGACAAGCTGACAGAAACTTTTGTACCAAAAGACGAAACAAACTTTTCATTGTTAGCAAGACCAAAAGTTGTTCCAGACAAAGTTCTAGTACAAAAGAAGTACACAATTCCACAAGGAGTTGGATTGTTCGGATACCAACCTGAACCAGAAGAACTTCCAATGAGGTTGCAAGAACTTCAAGATGCTATAAACAAACTTCCATTGAGACATCCAATTGACGTCAAATTGTATTGGAGAGCATCTGAGTTAGGTCAGAAGGTTTTATATGAAACAGGTTGCTTTGACGATGTTTATGAGATAACAGGAGAAGTTTCTCAAAAGATAAGAGACTCACTTGAATTTCCACAAACTGGACCAATTGGATGCGATAAGTTCGACTCAGATGAAAAGATATACTATGTCGACCTTAACGCTGCGTACATGAGGTTCGTCCAATATATCCCGACTGGAATTCCAAACGAAGACGGTGAGTTCCCGGGAAGGAACTATACAGTTGGAAAAGTCATACAACAACTCTATGATATTAGGAAAGCTTCAAACCCCAAACTTGCAATGACACTCAAATTGCTTATGAATTCGACATGGGGATATTCCATTAAGAAACCTCAAGCGATGAAGAGTAAACACTATGAGAAGGTCGACAACTTTGTTGAAAGGTTCTCCCCTTTTGTTTTGAAATACGAATTTACTCAAGGTCAAGGTGGCTTAGTAACCACAGTAAAACCTATTGTCGAACATTGGTCCTATCCTCAGTTCGCAAAGGCAGTCCTTGACAACTACAACAAATTTTTCTCAGAGGTTAAATCCAAAGTGAAGGTATACTATGAGAACATTGACGCGCTCATGACGAACGAAGAAGGGTATAACAAACTCATTGAAATGGGTATGGTCGGTGAAAAGATGGGTCAATTCAAATTGGACAAAATTTTCACCGAAGTTCATGTCCTCTCCAAGCGTAAGTACTGGGGTATACTTGAAGACGGCACAGAAATAAAACATTGCATGAAGTAAAAAATTTTTATTCGAATTTGAATTTAAATGTGGGGAATTCTTGGTCTCAAACTCATATATAACCTGTTTGTCTGTATTTTCGTCGACTATGGCACGAGACACAAACATTGACCAAACGGACAAAAAGTGTCATTTCAGATGGTCAAGCAGCCAATCGCATTCGAGCACTTCGAAGAAGCCTTACGTTCCAAGGGAGAGGGTGTCTGGTGCAAGGCAGAGGTCATGAGACTCTACGAGCAGTACATCCTCAATGCCTGGGAGGACAAATCGTCCTTGGATTGGCAATTCTACCAACTCCTCTGGGACGACCTCCTACGCAACTGGGATGACGAAAGAGTCCAATTCAGGGGTCAGGAACTACTTGTCCAAATTCTCATTAATTTAAGCCGCTTAACTAAATAAACACCTAAATTTACTCGGGGTTTCCCCCTAAAATAAAATTTTTTTACTCTTAGAACCACTCGAGGTTCTCCTTACGGTTGTTGAGCTTGTCACCGTCAATGTGTCTGACCCTCGTCTTCTTGTCTGGATTTGGAACCCATTGAATTGCGACAAGCTTGCCCATGGAGATTGAACCGCGATTCCGAAGGTTAAGGTTCAAGTGTCCCAAGTTGTTGAGGACTGGGGTAAGAACCTTGCCGTCTCCTTGTTGCGGATTTTGTATGGGTAGGGTTGGGAAATTTCGTAAGTGTCATCGGCAACAAGGGTTGCCCAAACTTCCTCTTCTTCGTGTTTCTCTTCTTCCTCTTCTTCCTCTTCTTCCTCTTCTTCTCTCTTTGAAATTCCTTCTTCAATTTGGTACTCACGAATTACGGTGTTGGAGTTCTGTCCTTTCCGAGTACCTTCCAGATGGCGTCTATCTCTTCGAAGAAACGGTAGATGAGTCTGGCAAGGTCTCGGTTCTCTCTCGCGTAAATGCGCAAGGTTTCCGTCAAATCGTTCAGGACTTTCTCATTGGAAGCTTGGTTCATGAGGAACTCACTTTAAGTCCCTTCATCTCTTCCATAAGACTACTTTGGAGAGTCTTAACGGTGTTTGTCAGATGAGCTTTCAAATTCAAAATTTGAATTTGAACTGGGCGCTTGTCTGGCAACATTGAAAGGACATCTGCCATTGTGTTCGGCTTCGGTGCTTGTTCGGACATCGAAAAAATGAAGTGGTTTGAGAATGACGGTTTTACTTCAAAAAGCT
>NW_026529178.1:0-3055 GCF_026262505.1 Trichomonas vaginalis G3 | reverse complement strand
CTGATAGATGCAACAGTGTCTGATAGATGCAACAGTGTCTGACAGATGCAACAGTGTCTATGAGATGCAACAGTGTCTATCAGATGCAACAGTGTCTGATAGATGCAATAGTGTCTATGAGATGCAACAGTGTCTATCAGATGCAACAGTGTCTGATAGATGCAACAGTGTCTGATAGATGCAACAGTGTCTATGAGATGCAACAGTGTATGAGATGCAACAGTGTCTATGAAGATAACAGTGTCTGACAGATGCAACAGTGTCTATGAGGTGCAACAGTGTCTGACAGATGCAACAGTGTCTGACAGATGCAACAGTGTCTATGAGATGCAACAGTGTCTGAGATGCAACAGTGTCTATGAGATGCAACAGTGTCTGACAGATGCAACAGTGTCTATGAGATGCAACAGTGTCTATGAGATGCAACAGTGTCTGACAGATGCAACAGTGTCTATGAGATGCAACAGTGTCTATGAGATGCAACAGTGTCTATGAGATGCAACAGTGTCTATGAGATGCAACAGTGTCTGACAGATGAAACAGTGTCTATGAGATGCAACAGTGTCTGATAGATGCAACAGTGTCTGATAGATGCAACAGTGTCTATGAGATGCAACAGTGTCTATCAGATGCAACAGTGTCTGATAGATGCAACAGTGTCTATGAGATGCAACAGTGTCTATGAGATGCAACAGTGTCTATCAGATGCAACAGTGTCTGATAGATGCAACAGTGTCTGAAAGATGCAACAGTGTCTATGAGATGCAACAGTGTCTATGAGATGCAACAGTGTCTGACAGATGCAACAGTGTCTATGAGATGCAACAGTGTCTATGAGATGCAACAGTGTCTGACAGATGCAACAGTGTCTATGAGATGCAACAGTGTCTGACAGATGCAACAGTGTCTATGAGATGCAACAGTGTCTGACAGATGCAACAGTGTCTATGAGATGCAACAGTGTCTGAAAGATGCAACAGTGTCTGAAAGATGCAACAGTGTCTGAAAGATGCAACAGTGTCTGAGAGATGCAACAGTGTCTGTGAGATGCAACAGTGTCTGATAGATGCAACAGTGTCTGACAGATGCAACAGTGTCTATGAGATGCAACAGTGTCTATGAGATGCAACAGTGTCTGATAGATGCAATAGTGTCTGACAGATGCAACAGTGTCTATGAGATGCAACAATGTGTATGAGATGCAACAGTGTCTATGAAATTTAACAGTGTCTGACAGATGCAACAGTGTCTATGAGGTGCAACAGTGTCTGACAGATGCAACAGTGTCTGACAGATGCAACAGTGTCTGAAAGATGCAACAGTGTCTATGAGATGCAACAATGTGCATGAGATGCAACAGTGTCTATGAAATTTAACAGTGTCTGACAGATGCAACAGTGTCTGAGAGATGCAACAGTGTCTGACAGATGCAACAGTGTCTATGAGATGCAACAGTGTCTGAGAGATGCAACAGTGTCTATGAGATGCAACAGTGTCTGATAGATGCAACAGTGTCTATGAGATGCAACAGTGTCTATGAGATGCAACAGTGTGTATGAGATGCAACAGTGTCTATGAGATGCAACAGTGTCTATGAGATGCAACAGTGTCTATGAGATGCAACAGTGTCTGACAGATGCAACAGTGTCTATGAGATGCAACAGTGTCTATGAGATGCAACAGTGTCTATGAGATGCAACAGTGTCTATGAGATGCAACAGTGTCTATGAGATGCAACAGTGTCTGAGAGATGCAACAGTGTCTATGAGATGCAACAGTGTCTATGAGATGCAACAGTGTCTATGAGATGCAACAGTGTCTGACAGATGCAACAGTGTCTGACAGATGCAACAGTGTCTGACAGATGAAACAGTGTCTATGAGATGCAACAGTGTCTATGAGATGCAACAGTGTCTGACAGATGCAACAGTGTCTATGAGATGCAACAGTGTCTATGAGATGCAACAGTGTCTATGAGATGCAACAGTGTCTATGAGATGCAACAGTGTCTGACAGATGCAACAGTGTCTATGAGATGCAACAGTGTCTGACAGATGCAACAGTGTCTGACAGATGCAACAGTGTCTGACAGATGCAACAGTGTCTATGAGATGCAACAGTGTCTGACAGATGAAACAGTGTCTATGAGATGCAACAGTGTCTATGAGATGCAACAGTGTCTATGAGATGCAACAGTGTCTATGAGATGCAACAGTGTGTATGAGATGCAACAGTGTCTATGAGATGCAACAGTGTCTATGAGATGCAACAGTGTCTATGAGATGCAACAGTGTCTGAGAGATGCAACAGTGTCTATGAGATGCAACAGTGTCTGATAGATGCAACAGTGTCTATGAGATGCAACAGTGTCTATGAGATGCAACAGTGTGTATGAGATGCAACAGTTCTATGAGATGAAACAGTGTCTATGAGATGCAACAGTGTCTATGAGATGCAACAGTGTCTGACAGATGCAACAGTGTCTATGAGATGCAACAGTGTCTATGAGATGCAACAGTGTCTATGAGATGCAACAGTGTGTATGAGATGCAACAGTGTCTATGAGATGCAACAGTGTCTATGAGATGCAACAGTGTCTATGAGATGCAACAGTGTCTATGAGATGCAACAGTGTCTATGAGATGCAACAGTGTCTATGAGATGCAACAGTGTCTGACAGATGCAACAGTGTCTATGAGATGCAACAGTGTCTATGAGATGCAACAGTGTCTATGAGATGCAACAGTGTCTGACAGATGCAACAGTGTCTGACAGATGCAACAGTGTCTGACAGATGCAACAGTGTCTATGAGATGCAACAGTGTCTATGAGATGCAACAGTGTCTGACAGATGCAACAGTGTCTATGAGATGCAACAGTGTCTACAGATGCAACAGTGTCTATGAGATGCAACAGTGTCTATGAGATGCAACAGTGTCTGATAGATGCAACAGTGTCTATGAGATGCAACAGTGTCTGACAGATGCAACTGTGGCAACAGTGTCTGACAGATGCAACAGTGTCTATGAGATGCAACAGTGTCTATGAGATGCAA
>NW_026529177.1:0-1286 GCF_026262505.1 Trichomonas vaginalis G3 | reverse complement strand
CTTTTCGACAGCAAAACATCTGTCACATAAAATCTTACATAGTGTAAACAAGAAAGCGAATTTGTTCTAAAGTTCTGTTTCTGGGAATATGACAAGAACCATAAAACATTAGGCAGAGAAGTCTTAAAATTTGTCAATGACAGACTTGTTGACAGAGATGACGCCTCTTGGAGAGATGAAGTCCAACAAAATTTCTTAGAATGCAAAGAAGACACATGCGCTGTTCTTGAAGATGAAATAGAAAACAGAATAGAAGAGCTATTAAAGGACAAGAACTTTTACATAAATATAGTTGCGCCAAATTTGACATAACTCCACCAGAAAAGAAGAAGAAAGAAAAGAAAGAAAAGAAAGTAGAAGAAGAGAAGAAAGAACCTGAACCAGTTCCAGAGAAAAAGAAATTTGACATGTAAAAATAAAATTTTATTTTTAGAACATTTCTGGGTCAATGTCAATGTTCTCTTCCTCTTTAGGAGTAAACACTGGCTTAGACTCTAAAATCTTTTTACCCAATTACCTTGAACTTCAACTATCTTAGACTCATAATATTCATAGTCGTCTGCTTTCTTTGGTTCATAAGGTTATAACAAGTTTGTATGCTTTGCCTTCTTTAAGGTTTGAAAACCTTCTGTCAAAACTTTCTTTGACTGCTAACAAACCTTCTATGTCTAAGTCTTCAAATTTCGCACCATTTTAGTCAATAGCAAACTTAACTGGTTCGATGTTCCAAACTTTGCTGAATGAAGACTTTTCAAAATGGTAGAAGTAAACATTCAAATAGTGAATGGGTCTAGTTCTTCTTTAAGTCCTGACATGTACTTATTTACTGAGATGAATTTTGCCATCTTTTTCTATCGATAAAAAAATATTTTTTTTTAAAATTTACTCATAAAAATTTTTCTTTGTATATACACCATTCTGTACGTCTAAAAGACTTTTGACATTTGCCAAGAATGTTCGTTTAGACGCTGTCATATAACCATATTCTTGACAATATTGTTTATACGAATCGTACAATGACCTTTCATCTAAACACTCAAAGTCAGTTTCATCTATGAACAGTTCATATACACTCTTGTTTGCTTTCTAACAATGTTTGTCTCTCTTCGGTATGTGGAATTTGTCTTGGATTGAACTTTGAAATATCTAATGTCATAAAATATAGAACAAGTGGTTGTAAAGTCAGATGTCAAAGTTTCTGCTAAGTCGTCAAAATATTCTGTATCTTGCATATGAGCTTCTGACGTTCTGACAACTACATATCTTCTGTCAGAACTTTCTAACTT
>NW_026529097.1:0-9349 GCF_026262505.1 Trichomonas vaginalis G3 | reverse complement strand
GGGAAGAAATTGAGCTAATACAAGTTGACCTTTCATCTTCTCTACAGACTGCGTTAAAAAATATAGAAGATAAAATAAATTCATGTTATGCAAAATATGCTGATGAATATGCAAATACCGAGAGCACACTTTATGTGAGAATGTATATGACAAACAAAATTCACAAGTGTCATTTCAAATCTACGAAGACAATCCAAAGAAAGACGAACAAATATATACAGAATTCACTGCAATGTCATGGTATTATGCAAGAATGTTAAATCAGAAAGTCGAACTTCCTTAGCAAATATTTACAGTCGATATGCAAGAGATGAACCATATTTATTTTAAAGATGTTTTCGACCCAGCTGCTATTATTGTTCATGCTTCATTTCTGGCGCCCAAAACTCTTTCTTATGCTTGGGCAAATGACTTTTACGAAAAACCTACAAAGTTATACGAACCACCAAGTGGAAGTATTTCAGACTTTCAAGTATGGTTACTACAGATGGAAGAAAAAGAATAATTCCATTATACCATGCGTTTTACTTAGAACTTAGTTTCATATATAACTACTATCGAACGGTAAAAATATAATTTTTTAATACGGTTGAGGTGTTGGATTTGGTTGCCACTAGACTGTGGTGCAGGTTCAGGCTGTTGTATAACAGGAGCTTGTTCTTCTGGTTCAGGGTCTTTAGGTATAATACCAACAAACTGACCTACTCTTTACCAATATTTTTGACACCGTTCCAAATTCCTCTTCCTACGGTTTTTATTCCATTCCATATACCTCTTCCAACATTTCGAAAGAAGTTTCCAATACTACTGAAGAAACCCATTTTACTATATGTAAAAATCTAATGTCCGCCTAGTTCTCTTACGTTCCTGTTGAGTTCCATAGCATTCTTTAACTGGAGCTCATACATTCGTTTCTCCTCTGGTAGAAAACATATTCTGGGTCAACTCCTGTGTTCGCGTCATCTGCATAAAGTTGTTTATATCCCACTTCAGGGTTTGTATAAAACTCTTTCCATCTCATATTTGCATACCATGGTGGCAAACCTAACGCAGCGTCATTTGACATGGCAGTTTGCATTTGTACATCTGTTGGCACTTGACCATAGTTTGCCATTGCAGTTTGTATTCTAACTTCATTTGGAATATTCTCTGGGTTTGGTTGTCCAGGTTGCTGTGCATTCGCTAAGTTCTGTGCGTCCATTTAATATTAGATAAAAATATCTCTTACGAGTACATATGCTGAACATTTGCAGGCATTGGTTCATCTTCATACTCTCTGTACTTTTCTGCCACGTCAAATAAATAAATGACACAATGGAAAAAACCTAAAACAAAGTAGTCCTATTTCAAACCCACATTTACTTACTAATAAAATTTCTTTGTTATGACACTTTCTCCAGTTTATAGGACCTCTCTCATATTCTATCTTGTCATATATAAACTCATAGTCATGTATGTCCTCTAACCATCTCATAACGGTTTCCAAACCACTTTTATCGGATGTAAAGTAAAAGCATGGATGGTTATGTAAAACGTCTAAAGTTTCTAAAGAGTCTCTCAGAGTCCAGTCTACTTGGTATTGAAAATCCCATGTGTTATAGAACGGCGGGTCCACTATAAAGAAAACATTTTCCTTGTCTTTATATTTTTCATACAAATCTGTCCAATGACATCTCACAAACTCTATACCCTCAATATATTTTTCTATGTCCTCTTTGAAAACATTTGTATAGTTAAGATATAAAACTTTTGACATAAGTGTTTCAATGTCATGAACTCTTATAGCACCACTATATAATAGTCTAGCAGATATACTATCCCAGTCTATATATTCTGCTTTTTTCAAAACCTCTCTCACAATATTTTTCTTATCTAATGGTATACGTTCCATCTTACCTATAGGTATCTTTTCTTTTAACTCTTTCAATATGTTGTTTGTGTCTGGAATATGTTTGAGACGGTCCATATAGTTGTCGAAGTCATTGCATATAATCTTTGAGTCTGGGAATATTATATGGCACAAATGGGATATATAGAAACTTCCACCGAACAAATCTACAAATGTTAGACCATTCGGTAGTTTCTTAAGTTCTCTCAATATAATATCTTTACATTTACTCTTATTTCCAAAGAACGGTAACGGTGGTTTTGTAAAATTCATTTATATATAATAATAAAAATGTTTTTACCCGAAAAGTGACAGAAAAGTGACAAAACATTTACGAAGAAGTCTTGACAAAACATTTTACGAAGAAGTCTTGACAAAACATTTTACGAAGAAGTCTTGACAAAACATTTTACGAAGAAATCATGAAAATTCAAGAGGTGAGAAAACAGGTGAGAAAACAGGTGAGATCTCACCTCTTCACCTAAAATATATTTTTGTCTGATTTTACGAAGAAGTCTTGACAAAACATGTACGAAGAAGTCTTGACAAAACATGTACGAAGAAATCATGAAAATTCATGAGGGTAGAAAAGAGGTTAGAAAAGAGGTTAGATCTAACCTTCTACCCTAAACTTTATTTTTGTCTGATTTTACGAAGAAGTCTTGACAAAACATGTACGAAGAAGTCTTGACAAAACATGTACGATGAAATCTTGACAAAACATTTACGATGAAATCTTGACAAAACATTTACGAAGAAGTCTTGACAAAACATGTACGAAGAAATCATGACAAATTCAAGAGGGTAGAAAAGAGGTTAGAAAAGAGGTTAGATCTAACCTTCTACCCTAAACTTTATTTTTGTCTGATTTTACGAAGAAGTCTTGACAAAACATTTACGATGAAATCTTGACAAAACATTTACGAAGAAGTCTTGACAAAACATGTACGATGAAATCTTGACAAAACATTTACGATGAAATCTTGACAAAACATTTACGAAGAAGTCTTGACAAAACATTTACGAAGAAGTCTTGACAAAACATTTACGAAGAAGTCTTGACAAAACATTTACGATGAAATCTTGACAAAACATTTACGAAGAAGTCTTGACAAAACATTTACGATGAAATCTTGACAAAACATGAAAACATATATAATTTGTGAAAAGCGACACATTATATATAATGTTTTCGACCCAGAAGACTAACAATTTTCCGAATAAAAACTTCATTTATACTAAACATCAACAGGGCTAGAAGGCACGAAGTGCCTGGAAGCCCCACTTCCTTTTTTTTTTTTTTTTTTTTAATTTTAATAAAACAATAAAGGTTAAATAAATAATAAAGATTTTTATTTTATATCAGTATTGAGAAGAAGTAACAGCTGACACTCGGTAAACAACTTCTTTATGTCTAGAAAATTCTATCTTGCCTTTTATTTTTTTCTCGCTGTGAAACGTATTCGGTCTTTTTTTTAAAAATTAATTTTTTGTTAGAGATAAGAGCTAAAACTCGGTAAACAACTTCTTTATGTCTAGCAAATTTAACATTCGTCTCCCATTTTTATATATTTGGTTTAGAATGTTCGAAAATGCGTAATATGGTCATTCATATTAATTGAAAAGAACCTTGAATTAATTCAATCTGATCTCACAAAATATTTTAAATTACAAACTTTGTAGTTTGAATAGATAATTAGTATTAAACTCAAATAACTAGTTTATTTTTGAATAAAAATTATTTGAATTTATTTAATTTTGTGAATTTTCCTTCAAAAATCAAGTTTAAATATCTTATTTGCCATATAATTATAAATACAATATGTAAGATTTTATGGTCGACAGATGTTTTGCTGTCGAAAAGCTTGTCTCGAATATAGATAGCGAAATCGCTAGACATTTTCTAAAAGATAAAAATTTTAATTTTTCTAAAAATATGTTAGAAAAAAAGTTTGCTGACATTGACAAGAAATTTGAGAATGTTTTAAACAAGAACAAGAGGAAGTTAGAAAATGCTCAGATAAAACCCATACATGACAAGTTCTTATTTGCTCAGAATGGTATAACAGGTCTAATTGCACCACCTGGGTCTGGTAAGACTTTCACTTATCTTAAAATGGCTGCACAACAAAAGAACTAGATGAGAAGAACCCATTTTATGAGTTAGTTGTTATTTGTAGTACTTCTGGTCAATTTGACCAAACCGTCAATTCGTTCAAAGATATTATAAAGAAGTCTAAGTTAGTATGTATAAAGGATACTGAGTTGTTAGATTGGATAAAGAAGTACCAAAGAAGAGTTTTGAAGTATAATGCTATAAATGAGTATATAAATTCTAAGTTTAAAGACCCAAATGAGGAAATGCAGAGAATATTAGAGAAGAAACACTTCAGAAACAAACAGAAAGAGATAGAATACATTTCGAAGAAATTGCAATCGTACGATTGGAAGACTTACCCTCATAGATGTCTTCTTATCTTAGATGACTTTGCTTCTCATCCTTTGTTAAAGAATAGAGAACAAGATATGTGTCGAATTCAGTTAGTATACAAGTCTCGTGTACGGAGGCACTGCGTTCCACCATACGCAATACTTGTGAATTTGACACTTTACAAAACCGTTAACGTATATTTTACAACACAAACACAAACACCAACTTAACCTTAAATATTTATAAAGCCGCCAACCACTTCACCTCACTACTGTAAAAATAAACGTTCTCACTTACAAAAGTATTGCAACTCTTCCCATTGCTGTGCTTCACACAATAGTTCATATTCTTCAGTATCGCTGCTGTCGCTCCAATCGTCAGAGTCAAAGTCACTGTCAAAATAAATGTTAGTAAGTTTTGACAAAGCTAATGAAACACGTTTACCGTTTGTATCGTATGCTTGTATAAACTTTCCATTCTTCATTCCTTCATAAACGCTCAAACTAACTTTACCCTTTCTCCCTCGTATCTGATAGAATGTATTTTCACGAGGAACGAAGAACAAATTCTTGAACTCATGACCGTTGTAGTTTGTTATCTCAATAGTTTTCGTCATTTATATAAAAATAAAATAAAAAATAAACTTAAAAATTAATGATATCACCACCCTCACACGTATGAAAACATAGCACAAAAATAAATTTAGGTGAAGTGGTGAGATCTCACTCTTTTTTCACCTCTTTTTTCACCCTGTTGAACTCATTGCTTTATAACTCTCTTCCTTTCTCCAACTCTTCTAGCTTCTTCTTAAGTTCAGCAATGTTGTCCTCATGAAGTTTAATCTTTCTCAAAATTCCTTCTTATCTAATGGTTGCTTTATCTTTCTAAACTGAACTCTACCATCCTTCATAGTATGAATGTAAAAACCTTCTGGAATAGTTCCTGATTTAATGTATTCTACCAAAAACTTTTGTTTCATTGCTTCAGTGACTTTATTTGTCATTTCAATCAAATAAAAATTTTAATATTAAATAAAAATAACGTTATTTTTTCAGTAAGGAAACGCAGGAGTTTTACGATTTATTTGAGGAGTAGGTTCTGGTTTAAATGTTGGAGTCGGTTTAGGAGTTGACTTTTGAACAGGAGTTTGTACTTCCATAGGTTCAGGAGTCATTGAAGTTTGCTTGTGAAGGCGTTGGTTTTGGCGAAGGTGTTGGAGTTTGTTTAACTTCAGCTACTTCAGTATTATTTACAACATTTGCTTTATTTCTTTTCAACATCATAACTGCTCCTGCTGTAGCTAGCAAACCTAGTGGGAGACCATATTTTATATAAGGACTTGACCAAATGCTATTTTTGACAGGAGCTGGTGGAACACCTAACCTTGGTGAGACTGCTCTTTGCCATTGTGCAGCTCGTAAGAAATATTCAATAGGTGCTCCATAATCGTTTGGTAAAGTTTGTTTCATAGATGGTGAAGGTTCACGAGAGCTTGATGAAGAACTCATTTATAAGCTTTAAAAATAAACGTTCATCCTTTATTCCTCACTGTCGTCCGTAGCTAAGTTATAGTCATCTAATCTTATTATGGGGATGCCATTAGCACGCACCTGAATGGCAAAGCAACAATCCCTCATAAATCCAATAAGTGGCTTTGGTACATTTTCAGTTGCTAGTTCAATAGGTCCTTTAACAGACAATTTGTATGTTATTGGAGCAGTAGATGTTTGACCTTGCTGGAAGCAAAAGTCCACTTCTGTTGGAAAACCACATAAGAAATGTGTGTTGTCATAGCTATCCCATTTATGTTCCACACTACCATCATCCACCAATGACCTCATAACATCTTCATTAAATCCTATCATATCATTGTTTGTATTGCAAGCGTTCGCAACCATTTCATAAAATACAGGTCCATATGATTTTTCAGGTTCTGCAGGCATATTTCCATAAGCTCCCATGGAAAGCTGAAGATATTTAAACTTAGGGTTCTCAAAATTAACATAATAGTTGTCTTTCTTTCTAAATAGTGCCCAAATACTTTTAACATTAATAGGCGTATAAGCTGCTGTAAATGTTGCACTTGAACTATCTGTATTCTTTGAGAATGAACCGTCCATAGGAATCCAATCCATAACTTTAACAGGAAAACATAAAGCCTCGTTTGTATAATGTTCTACAAGTTCTGTATAAATGTTAGGGTCTAAAGAGAATGACTTTGGATGAATGAAACATTCATTAAAATCCATCTTTGTTCGAAATAGTTGCTGGGTTACAGTTGTAATAGTAACTGTTCCACTAGCTTCTACTGCCTTCGTTATCATAGTGAATGGTTCATTCCATGGAACAAATTTATTTGTCGGTGGATTTGAATCTGAAGCAAATGCAACTTTAAGAGTTGGATTGAAAGCAATGATATCATTTACAGATATAGATGTGCATTGTAAGGCGTCGCTACTGAACTTTACTTTAAGCTGAATGTTTCCTGCAAAAGCTGGAATAAATCGAATAGCTTCTAATGGAAGGAATCTTCTAACAGGAATTCTTAAACGAAGCTTAAAATCAAATGATTTTCCTGCTGTAATTGGACCACTAACAATTTGTCCTGTTCTGCATGTTCCCGAATGACTCCATACATCTTCATGTCGAGTCTTTGAGAAAACATCTACTTTCTTTATTTGTTCGGTAGTTTGTGAGTTTGAAGTTATATATGCTTCTTCTCTTGCGTTGTCTTGAGAATATACGATACGACCATTTGCAAGGATTTGATATCCAGCAACTGCATAGAAAGCGTCATCGAAACCAATCCAAAATCCTGGTGGGTTTGTTTTATTGGAACCTGAACCAATTTCTTTATCTACAATAAATTGACCTTCCATTTTATACGTAATGAATGTATTGTAAAGGTCCAACATATTTTCACCAGGAGGTGAGAGATTGAATGTTACCCATGTGTTATCTTTAGCAGTTCCAGGTTGTGATGGAATCTTTGCGTCAGAATATTTTCTATTAGTGTCACCAATTTGAACTGCATTGTCTATGATATCGAAATATGAGCGAATCTGATGAATATGCTCTGCTGGAGTAAATTCGTTTAACTGTTCGTTCTGCATGTATTTACTTCAGATAAAAATATCTATTTACTTCATTATTCTCACTCTTCTTCTTGGCATTCGTGGTGGAAGTTGTTTCTTGACATTTTCAATGAACTGTACATTCTCTTTTGTCTCAACTTCTTTCACTGGCGGGTCAGGGTTCTTTGACTCGGTTTGTTTTTCAATGAAATTCACGAACTTTGCAATAAGCTCTTGGTTCGTTATTGAAAGTACATCTGGCTTCTTTTCTTCTGGTTCTATTGACTTTTCAGTTTGAACAGAAGGTTTTATATGGGCTTCGTGGACTTCACCCTTGCCATACACCTTAATGTTGTCGCTTTCTGCATTCGCTAATGGAACCTTTCTTTTTCTTACGTATATTTTACCATCTTTACTCTGACTTACGTAATAGAAAGGATGTTGTATTCCTCTTGCGTCATTTAATATAATAGACTCTCGCTCTGATTTTGACAAGCTCATTTTACATCGGTTAAAGTTTTAATTTTGTTTTTTATCTGCAGTCAAATGACTCAGACAAGCCCTACGGACAAGACCCAAGGGTCATAGATGTTGAAGCATTGAAGAAAGAAATTCGTGAGCAAATTTTATCCGAACTGAAGGAACAAAAACAAGAACAAAAGCCAGAGAGACCAAAGAGAAAACTTAGTGAAAAACAACTTGCTGCATTAGCTGCTGGAAGACAAAAGAACCCACGTTTGCTGGCGAAAAAGCTAGAGAAGAAGCTGAAGCAAAAGCTAAAGAAGCTGAAGCAAAGAAAGAGTAAATGGTTTATTTTTATCCGAATTAAATGTATAGACAAATACCTTTATCTGTTGCGTTCAGTAGTGAAAACCCTGACGTCAAAATAAAGGGGAACAGAGTAACGTTTAAGTTTCCAACAGACTGGATTGTGAACATAAATGAAGAGAAGTACATTGGCATAACATCTATGTATATAACACGTGCTTTCAGAAAGGTTGACTTTATACTTCAAGTCGAGATAGAAAATGACGAACAGTCTTTAAGCGCCCAAAACATTCACATATACAAATACTTTAAAGACGATACAACATTGTTGCAATGTATGATTTCATTTAATGAGATGTTCGAGAAAAAGTTCAACATTGAAGTACAAACTTTACAGCCTTTACGTGAGTTTCTTGCACAACTGAAAGAAGAAGGTAGTCAGCCACAACTTATAGACTTTCATTATGAATTTAATGAAAATGAAGATGGAACTCATGACTGTCATTTTGTATTCTCACCATTCAATGAAGTCGCTAAAAAGAAAAAAATCCATTACGTATAAGATTTCAAATCTCTGAACCAAGTGATGATTTCAAGAATGTTTTCAATTATGATGCAATGCTTCCGAGGAAAAATGAATTTTCAAAGATTGTAACACCTGGCATTTGGGATAGAAAGCAAGCTATATTATATTCAAACTTAAGTAAGGGAGTTGAAAATGAGTTCATTGGTCATACAAGAACTTCACCACTTCCTAACCCTAAATACTATAAATTAACTGGCTTCAATCGTGAGTTTTGGATAGACATGTTCTCCACTCATGACCATAACTGCCCAGTGTTCTTACCTCCAGACCATAAGGACTGTCTCTACATTGAAGCACAACTCTTAAACTCTACCATCGCAGTATTGTAAAATCTACGCTAGCTTTATTTTTATCACGAATGACCTCATTCTGACAAAAATAAATGACCTCATTCATGACCTCATTCATGACCTCATTGCTGACAAAAATAAATGACCTCAGAACTTCAACTTACGAATAAAGCTTGTTTTAGTCGTTATTGAGAAGTTAAACTTTTCAGCAAAGCAAGGTTGACATGACTTACATAAGTCAAATCCAATCTCTTGACCGTCATAAAGTGCTTTATAAACTTCATAAACATGAACTCAGAGTCTTTGTCAAAT
>NW_026529176.1:0-5793 GCF_026262505.1 Trichomonas vaginalis G3 | reverse complement strand
AGTTTGACTGACAATATGACTTCGGTTTGACACACTATGAATTAGCTTTTTAGTTAAGATAAGACTGATAGTTTGACTGACAATATGACTTCGGTTTGACAGACACTATGAATTAGCTTTTTAGTTAAGATAAGACTGATAGTTTGACTGACAATATGACTTCGGTTTGACACACACTATGAATTAGCTTTTTATTGAGAGTAAGACTGATAGTTTGACTGACAATATGACTTCGGTTTGACACACTATGAATTAGCTTTTTAGTTAGAATAAGACTGATAGTTTGACTGACAATATGACTTCGGTTTGACAGACACTATGAATTAGCTTTTTAGTTAGAATAAGACTGATAGTTTGACTGACAATATGACTTCGGTTTGACACACACTATGAATTAGCTTTTTAGTTAGAATAAGACCGATAGTTTGACTGACAATATGACTTCGGTTTGACACACTATGAATTAGCTTTTTAGTTAGAATAAGACTGATAGTTTGACTGACAATATGACTTCGGTTTGACAGACACTATGAATTAGCTTTTTAGTTAGAATAAGACTGATAGTTTGACTGACAATATGACTTCGGTTTGACAGACACTATGAATTAGCTTTTTAGTTAAGATAAGACTGATAGTTTGACTGACAATATGACTTCGGTTTGACACACTATGAATTAGCTTTTTAGTTAGAATAAGACTGACAGTTTGAGTGACAATATGACTGACGGTTTGACAGCCTCTATGACTTAAGGTTTTATTTAGAATATGACTGAGAGTGTGGGTGACAATATGACTGTTGATTTGAGTGAGTGTATGACTGACAATTTGAGTGACAATATGACTGACGGTTTGACACACACTATGAATTAGCTTTTTAGTTAGAATATGACTGACGGTTTGACAGCCTCTATGACTTAAGGTTTTATTTAGAATATAACTGAGAGTTTGGGTGACAATATGACTCATAGTTTAAGAGAGTGTATGACTGATGGTTTTAGTGAGAATAAGACTGACAGTTTTGGTGACAATATGACTGTTGATTTGAGTGAGTGTATGACTGACAGTTTGACTGACAATATGACTGACGGTTTTAGTGAGAATAAGACTGATAGTTTGAGTGACAATATGACTGACGATTTGACTGACAGTTTTAGTGAGAATAAGACTGATAGTTTGGGTGACAATATGATTGTTGATTTGAGTGAGTGTATGACTTACAGTTTGACTGACAATATGACTGACGGCTTTAATTAGAATATTACTGACAGTTTGAGTGACAATATGACTGTGGTTTGACAGACACTATGAATTAGCTTTTTATTGAGAGTAAGACTGACAGTTTGACCGACAATATGACTGACGGTTTGACAGCCTCTATGACTTACGGTTTTATTTAGAATATGACTGAGAGTTTGGGTGACAATATGACTCATAGTTTAAGAGAGTGTATGACTGATGGTTTTAGTGAGAATAAGACTGATAGTTTGAGTGACAACATGACTGACGTTTTGACTGACAATATGAGTGACGGCTTTAGTTAGAATATGACTTAGAGTTTAGCTGACAATTGGCTGACAGTTTGAGTGACAATATGACTGAGAGTTTGACTGACAATATGACTGACGGTTTGAGTGAGTGTATGAATGAGAATATAACTGACGTTTTGACTAACAATATGACTGACGGTTTGACATCGAAATTCATTCATATATATGTATTGATCAATGCAATCACCCTATTTAATATTATTATTTATCAATTAATTTTTCATTACTACATGCTCTCAATTATTATGACATTAATATTTATCAATAAATATTTCATTACTATATGCTCCCACCCAATTTGACATTATTGTTCTTTGACAAATTTTTCTTTATTAAAGACACTCTCACAAATTCATATCAATATATTTTAATTATCACCTATTCCAATCCATTTTCATATTCATATTCTTATTGAGTTAGAATAAATTGAGGATGACTGAGAATCAAATTATAATTAGTGAGAATCAATTGAAGAATACTGGGAGTTAATTAAGGTTGTTTAAGAATAAATTGTGAATAAGTGACAATCAATTGAGGATGAGTGAGAATCATTTGATTATTAGTGAGATTCAACTGAACATCAGTGAGAATCAATTGAATAATACTAAGAAGAAATTGAGGAAGAGTGAGAATCACTTGATTCTTAGCGAGAATCAATTAAGGATGAGTAAGAATCAATTAATAAGTAGTGAGAATCAATTTAGGGTGACTGAGAATCAATTGATTCTTAGTGAGAATCTATTGATAATTAATGCGAATCAATTGATTATTTGTGAGAATCAATTGATCAGTAGTGAGGATCAATTGATTATTTGTGAGAATCAATTGAAGATGAGTAAGAGTCAATTGAGGATGAATATGTGTCTATTCTGATATGACTTAGTATCTACTGAGGCTAGATGCTAACATCTTACTTTTATGATCATAATTTTTCAACTCCATTAATATTTATAACAATATTTTGATTACTATTTAAATAATTTTATCAAATGATAATTATTAACATATATTAAGAGTATGTTTAATTTTCAACATACTCTTAAAAATCCGAAATTTTTAAAAAGTGACAATTTTTTTAATGCTAAACCATCTTCATCTACCATTAAATGTTTCGGATGATTTGATTTTAATTCAGTTGGGTTCTATTAGATGTAATAGTGTAAATTCTGATTCAACAATTTATCCAGATATTATATTATTCTTCCAATAAACCCTATCAAAAAGAATGGTATACAAATAAAATAACTTATCAAGATGGTAAACCTAAATTCACTGTTTTGGATTCATTATCAAATGCATATGTCGGAGATTCACCATCATATCCTTGGGGACAAATCGTTTCAAAAATCAAAGAATTAAACAGAAATATTAAGAATGTATATAATTTTGGACATAAATTATTTGGATTTGAAAATAAATCTATCATTTGTTATTTGGAGGAACTCAAAGAGCGTTTTATCTCGAATAGCGATGAAGTAAAGTATCTTCAAACATATGAAACAACACCTAAATTTCAGAAATCCGCTGAAGCTTTTACAGAAATGGTAAATATGATTATAAGTGAAAAATATTTGCAAACAGATCTCAGTCAAATTAAAATCAAAATCCATCGTCTAGGGGAACAATATATTCTTAAATTTTTAGAAGCATTTATAATTGCCCGCCCCAAATTTTATGCACAGGTTATAGGTTTCTTACAAAATTTTTCATTTGACCAGGAATTATACTCAAAAGCAGGAATTTCTAAACCATTAATACAAGCAATAATTAATGGCGATAAAAGATATTCGAATATTTTTGCTTTTTCAGGAAAATCGTGTGATTTAACAATCGAAGATTTTATTAATGTTTTAATTTCAGATCAAACAAATCAAAATGGTGAAGAATATTATCAAATACGTATCAGATCTATATTGGATAATAGTAAATATTCTTTCTATGAACTAGCAGTTAAATTTGAATCAATTAATATTTTAAATTCGTGTAATATAGATAATGTTACACCAATCATGAAAGCATTGATAATGTCAAGCCCAAACGAAACAATTTTCAAAATGAATGATAAATTCAATTTGCAGACTTATCAATTTACAAACCAAATCAAGTATGTTTTATCTTTTGCATACAATATCTCAGAGTTATTTTCTACATTTAGAAATCCATTACTCTCTTCGATTGTTTCAACAAATAATATTATATCAGTAATGAATTTGAATGAAAGCAAAGTTATTCGTTTAAAGATTCATTTAATCTTCCATGAGGCCCTAATTCAAAATAATGATTTTATGTACAAGAACTTTAATGTTTTGAATCAAATAAAAAACAATGACCTTCTGGAAATTTTAGCAAAAGCTTGTTTGAAAGCTGACAAAAAAATTCAAGCAGATTTTGAACAAATCATGGGTATTAAATTTACAGCGATCAAACAATTTCATGAATCCATAGAAAAAATTCCAGTTGATCGGTCTCCAATTACAATAGATGGTTGCCATATTTGTTTTGAATGCTCTAAAAATACTGATATTGAAAAACTCAAATCAATGCAATTAATTCTAATAAGCCCTGGTATTCATATCAATGTGTTAACTTATGAACAAACATTGAAGTTTTTGGAACAAATGCCAGCATTTATTCATTTGGGCCTTTCCAATATAAGTTCTGATCGATCTGTAAACTTAAATTATTTTCTACTTCAAAACGAAGATTATTCCCCTTTAAAAATTTCTACAGATAATTATTATTACTTTAAGATCACATTGTATGACAAAATCGTATCCTTTGAATATTCAAAAGTATCAGATACGTTGTGGATGATTACTGTACCAAAAAACATGAAAAACATAAAATTACCCAAAGAGTTTTCAGGGAGGTTAAAATGGTACATTCAAATAACGAAAGTTGATCTCCCAGGACATCCTCTGCAAGATGAAATACAGGAAAAAATAAAGCATGATAATGAGATTGGTGATATCTTAACTTCATATCCCGGGAAATTTTATGTAAATTATAGCACAACGATAAGAAGTGATAGTTTATTCGTCAATGGAAATCCTATAGAATTTCTTATATATATTCCAAGCGAATCAGGAAATTTGGCGTTGGAGTGTAATTTAATTCACTTAGATGCTACTTTTTCATGGCCGAAATATATATTTATTTTTCCTCGTGGTAATTACTATATGCGAGGTTACCCTCTAGGGATATACATAGGGCGCAGCGAATCATCCGCTGCTTATCAACGGTGGCTTACAGCCATGAATATTGAATTTAAATCATTAAACATTATGGAGCACTTTTCAAGAATCAAATGGATGAGCGATTTAGGTACTGGAGTTTTAAAATTTTTGAATACGAATCATTTCCAAAATTATATCTGTATTAGGCACTATCTCGGAACCATGGGCAATAATACTTTACTACATGTTTTTGCTCTGATAGTATTATTATCAAAATCGGCCCAAGATTTTGAGGACAATTACAAATGTTTTGATCCATCGGTTCAGAAAATGTATGCTACAAAGAATATATCAGATGAGCAGCTGGAAAAATGGAAGCAGATATATAAAGATCAAGAGCATTTAGCAGCATACCACCGCATTCCACCTATAAGCACTAATAATAGTGCAGAGGGTAAGCATAGACACATTAACGAACTTGCAAAAAAAGCAAGAAACTTTTCTACTTTCATCAAATTCATTCTGAATGATACTATCATTAGGATTAATGAATCAATTGATCCCATTAATAAGCAAAAACGCGAGAAGAATGACTTGTTAAACGAAAAATGCATACATTGCGGATTCTCCTATAATGATATTAATACTGATAAGAATCCTTGTAAATATTGCAAGGATTTCTTTATGAATAAGAGTCATGTTCCCTCTGCAGGCATACATGTTATGAAAATAGGAGAAAACGTAGGTGAAATCATAGAATTCCCAATCGATAAAAATGTAGGTGATCAGGATGAACTCGTGGATCACAAAGAAAAGAGTTCGCCGATCGAAATATCAAAATACGCAGAATTTATTGATATTGACGATAAAAATAAAGCAGTTTTAGTCGTAAAACTGCTTTATAATCTTGAAACGTTCCAAGATGCCAAAGATTTAATCAATTCTCTGGAAAAACAATCAAAAAATTATGAATCTGCATTACAAAATAAACCAGAAATTTGGTTGGAAAAATACTTGCCTGAATTAATGAAGGAAGTAAAAGATGCGAGAGCTGCTAGAATGAGATTTGA